>NC_135643.1:43052809-43345056 GCF_053574225.1 Canis aureus
TGTTCCCCACCTGGGCCTCATCTGGACATGATAACTTTGCTCCATTCCTGGCCTCAACTGGTCCTGATGACTCTCGTCCCCCACCTAGGCCTCAATCAGGACCTGGTGACTGTGGTCCCCACCTGGGTCTCCCCTGGACCTGGTGACTCTCGTTCCTACATGAATCACACCTGGACATGATGACTGTGGTGTTCTTGTAGACTCACATTTCCCTGGTGACTCCGATCCCCACTAGGGCCTCACCTGGATATGGAGACTCTGGCCTGCAGGTTGGCCTCACCTGGACTTGGTGAGTGGGGTTGACCCCTGGGCCTCACCCATACCTGGTGTTTCAGGTCCCCACGTGGGCCTCTTGGACCTGGTGAATCTGGTCCTTACGTGGCCTCTCCCAGACCCAGGGACTCTGGTCACCACCTGGGCCTCACCCGGACCTGGTGATTCTGGTCCCCATCTGGGCCTCACCCAGGTCTGGTGACTTTGTTCCCCACCTGGACCTGATTGCTGTGGACTATTTCTTGGCCTCACTTGGAACTGGTGACTCTGATTGTATCTGCGCGTCACCCAGACCTGGTGACTCTGGTCCTCACCTGGGCATCATTGGTACCCGGTGCTCCTGTTCCACACCTGAGCCTCACCAGTACATGATGACTCTGGTACCTCTCTGGGCCTCACCCTGCCCTGGTGACTCTGGTCCCCATCTGGATGTCACCTAGATCAGGTGAATCTGGTACCCCTCTAGGCCTCAACTAGACCTGGTGACTCTGGTCCTCAACTGGGCCTCACAGGGACCTCGTGAATATGCTCCCCACCTGCGCCTCCTCTGGACCTGGTGACTCTGGTTCTACCTGGGCATCGTCGGGACATGGTTCCACTGCATGGCCTGCAGGTGGCCTCACATGAACCTGGTAAATCTGGTACCTACCTGGGCATTATCGGGTCACGGTTCCTCGGCATGGCCTGCACGTTTGCCTCACCTTGAACTGATGAGAGGGTTTGCCACCTGGCCCTCACCCATACATGGCGACACAGGTCCCCATGTGGGCCTTACTTGGACCTGGTGAATCTGGTCCTTACCTGATCCTCACCTGGAACTGGTAACTCTGGTCACCACCTGGGCCTCACCTGGACCTGGTGAATCTGGTCCCATCTGGGCCTCACGCTGTCCTGGTGACTTTGTTTCCCGCCTGGACCTGATTGCTGTGGACACTTTCTTGGCCTCACCTGGAACTGGTGACTCTGAACCTATCTGCGCGTCACCCATACCTGGCGAATCTGGTCCTCACCTGGGCATCATTGGTACCTGGTGACTGTTCCACACCTGAGCCTCACCTGGACATGATGACTCTGGAACCTATCTAGGCCTCACCCTGACTTGGTGACTCTGGTCCGCATCTGGATGTCACCTGGACCATGTGATACTGATACCCCTCTAGGACTCAACCAGATCTGGTGACTCTTGTCCTCAACTGGACCTCAGCTGGACCTAGTGAATATGCTCCATCTGGGCCTCATTTGGACCTGGTGACTCTGGTCCCTACCTGTGCATATTCGGGACATGGTTAAACTGCATGGCCTGCAGGTTGTCCTCACCTGGACCTGGTAAATCTGTTCCCGACCTGGGCATCATCTGGACACTGTTCCTCTGCATGGCATGCAGGTTGGCCTCACCTGGATCTGGTGAGTGGCGTTGCCACCTGGGCCTCACACATACCTGGTGACACAGGTCCCCACGTGGGCCTCACTTGGACCTGGTCAATCTGGTCCTTACCTGGTCCTCACCCGGACTGGTAACTCTGGTCTCCACCTGGGAATCACCTGGACCTGGTGAATCTGGTCCCCATCAGGGCCTCACCCAGTCCTGGGGTCTTTGTTCCCCAATTGGACCTGATTGCTGTGCACGCCTTCTTGGCCTCATTGAAACTGATGACTCTGATCCTAACTGGGCCTCACCCAGATCTGCTGACTCTGGTACTCAACTGTGGACCATTATGACCTGGATACTCTGTTCCACACATGAGCCTCACCTGGACATGATGACTCTGGATCCCCTCTGGGCCTCACCCTGACATGGTGACTCTGGTCCCCATCTGGATGTCACCTAGACCAGGTGAATCTGGTACCCCTCTAGGCCTCAACTTGACCTGGTGACTCTAGTCCTCAACTGGGCCTCACTGGGACATAGTGAACATACTCCCCACCTGCGCCTCAACTGGAACTGGTGACTCTTTTTTGACCTGGGCATCATCAGGACATGGTTACTCTATTCCCCACTGAGACTAATTGATCCTGGTAACCTTGGTCCTGACTTTGGCCTCTTCTGTACCAGGTGACTCTGGCTCATCCTGGGCCTCACCTGTAACTGGTGACTCTGATCCTAAGCATGGCCTCACCTGACCTGGTGACTGTGGTTCCCAACGGGACCTCACCTGGACCTAATGTCTCTGGTCCCACCTGGGCCTCACCAGGACCTGGTGTATCTGGTACCCACCGGGGTAGCATCAGGATATGGTTACACTGTACACTAACAGTGACCCAGCTGGACCTATTAACTCTGGTCTTCACCTGGGCCACACCTGGACATGGTGACACTGGTTCCCACCTGGGTCTCACCTGGACATGGTGAGTCGGATCCCGACCAGGTCCTCACGTGTAACTGGTGGTTCTCGTTCCCACGTGGATATCATGTGGAACTGGAGGCTGCACTGTTTCTAGCTTCTCATGTACCTCGTGACTCTGGTCCCCACCAGGGCCTCACCGGGATCTGGTGAGTGTGGTTGCCACCTGCAACTCACCTGGACCTGGTGAATCTGGTCTGCACATGAGACTACCCTGGATCTGGTGAATGTGGTCCCCACCTGGTCTTCACCTGGATTTGGGGACTCTGGTCTCCATCTGGGCTTCACCTGGCCCTGTTGACCATGGTCCTCAACTGGGCAAAATTGGGACCCGGTGACTGTGTTCCACAACTGGACCTCACCTGCACCATGTCACTCTGTTCCCCCTCTGGGTCTCACCGTGCCCTAGTGACTGTGAACCCCACTTTGCCCTGACTTGGACCTGCTGATACTGGTTGCCACCTGCGCCTGACCTCGAAATGTTGACTCTGGTCCTTGCAAGGTCCTGCCCTGGATCTCGTGATCCTCGTCCCCACCTGGGCCGCACCTGGACGTGGTGAGTCTTGTCACCACCGGGGACTCAGCTGGACCTGGTGACTCTCGTTCCCACATGAACCACACCTGGAACTGGTGACTGTGGTGTTCTTGTAGACTCACATTTACCTGGTGAGTCCGGTCCCCACTAGGGCCTCACCTGGATCTGGTAATTCTGGCCTGCAGGTTGGCCTCACCTGGACCTCTTGAGTGGGGTTGCCACCTGGGCCTCAGCCATACATGGTGGCTCAGGTCCCCACGTGAGCCTCTTGGACCTGGTGAATCTGGTCCTTACCTGGTCCTCTCCCAGACCCGGAGACTCTGGTCAACACCTGGGCCTCACCTGGACCTGGAGAATCTGTTCCCCATCTGGGCCTCACCCAGTCCAGGTGACTTTGATCCCCTCCTGGACCTGTTTGTTGTGGACCCTTTCTTGGCCTCATCTGGAACTGGTGACTCTGATCCTATCTGCGCGTCTCCCAGATCTGGTGACTCTGGTCCTCACCTGGGCATCATTGGTACCTGGTGACTCTGTTCCTCACCTGAGCCTCACCTGGACTTGATGACTCTGGACCCTCTCTGGGCCTCTCCCTGACCTGGTGACTCTGGTCCCCATCTGCATGTCACCTGGACGAGGTGATTCTGGTACCCCTCTAGGCATCAACTAAATCTGGTGACTCTGGTCCTCAACTGGGCCTCACCTGGACCTAGTGAATTTGTTCCATCTGGGACTCATTTGGACCTGGTAACTCTGTTCCCAACCTGGGCATCATCGGGACGTGGTTCCACTGCATGGTCTGCAGGTTGTCCTCACCTGGACCTGGTAACTCTGTTCCTTACCTGGTCATCATCGAGACATGGTTCCTCTGAATGGCCTGCAGGTTGGCCTCACCTGGACCTGGTGAGTGGGGCGGCAAACTGGGCCTCACACATGCATTGTGACACAGGTCCCCACGTGGGTCTCACTTGGACCTGGTGAATCTCGTCCTTATCTGGTCCTCATCCAGAATTGGTAACTCTGGTCACCACCTGGGAATAACCTGGATCTTGTTAATCTGGTCCTATCCTGTCCTTACCCAGTCCGGGTGACTTTGTTCCCCACCTGGACCTGATTGCTGTGGACACCTTCTTGGCCTCACCTGGATCTGGTGACTCTGATCCTAACTGGGTCTCACCCAGATCTGGTGACTCAGGTCCTCACCTGAGGATCATTATGACCTGGATACTCTGTTCCACACCTGAGCCTCACGTGGACATGATGACTCTGGAACCCCTCTGGGACTCACCCTGACCTGGTGACTCTGGTCCCCTTCTGGATGTCACCTAGACCAGGTGAATCTGGTATCCCTCTAGGCCTCAACTTGAGCTGGTGACTCTAGTCCTCATCTGGGCCTCACTGGGACCTAGTGAACATACTCCCCACCTACGCCTCATCTGGACCTGGTGACTCTTTTTTTACCTGGGCATCATCAGGACATGGTTACTCTATTCCCCACTGGGACTAATTGATCCTGGTAACCTTGGTCCTGACTTTGGCCTCTTCTGTACCAGGTGACTCTGGCTCCTCCTGGGCCTCACCTGTAACTGGTGACTCTGATCCTAAGCATGGCCTCACCTGACCTGGTGACTGTGTTTCCATGGGACCTCACCTGGACCTCATGTCTCTTGTCCCACCTGTGCCTCACCAGGACCTCGTGTATCTGGTACCCACCGGGGTAGCATCAGGATATGGTTACACTGTTCACTAACAGTGACCCAGCTGGACCTATTACCTCTGGTCTTCACCTGAGCCACACCTGGACATGGTGACACTGGTTCGCACCTGGGTCTCACCTGGACATGGTGAGTCGGATCCCCACAAGGTCCTCTCGTGTAACTTGTGGTTCTCGTTCCCACGTGGACATCATGTGGAACTAGTGGCTGCATTGTTTCTAGCTTCTCATGTATCTCGTGACTCTGGTCCCCACCAGGGCCTCACCGGGATCTGGTGAGTGTGGTTGCCACCTGCAACTCACCTGGACCTGGTGAATCTGGTCTGAACATGAGACTATCCTGGATCTGGTGACTGTGGTCCCCACCTGGGCTTCACCTGGATTTGGGGACTCCGGTCTCCATCTGGGCTTCACCTGGCCCTGTTGACCATGGTCCTCAACTGGGCAAAATTGGGACCCGGTGACTGTGTTCCACAACTGGACCTCACCTGGACCAGGTGACTCTGGTCCCCCTCTGGGTCTCACCGTGCTCTAGTGACTGTGAACCCCACTTTGCCCTGACTTGGACCTGCTGATAGTGGTTGGCACCTGGGCCTGACCTCAAACTGTAGACTCTGTTTTTTCAAAGGCCTCCCCTCGACCCGGTGATCCTGGTCCCCACCTGGGTCTCACTTGGACCTGGTGACACTTGTCACCACCAGGGACTCTCCTGGACCTGCTTACTGTGTTCCACACCTGGGCCTCAAGTAGACCTGTTGACCATGGTCCCCAGGCCGGCCTCACATGGACCTGTTGCCATTGCTCCCCACCGGGGCCTCACTTGTACCTGATATCTCTGGTCCCCACATTGACCTCATCTGGACCTAGTGACTCTGGTCCCCACCTGGGCTTCACCTGGATCGGGTGACTCTGGTCCCCACATGTACTTCACCAGGATCTGGTGACTCTGGTCCCAACCTGGACTTCACCCGGATCTGGTGACTCTGGCCCCCCCTGACCTCTCCTGGACCTGGTGACTCTCTTTCCAACATGGACCTCACTTGGATCTGGTGACTCTGGTCCTCAGTTTGGACTCACCTGTTCCTGGTGTCTTTCTTCCCCACTTTGAGCTAACTCAGAACTGCTGAATCTTGCCCCACCTAGGCCGCACCCAGACCAGGTGACTCTTGTCCACAGCTATGCCTCAATAAGACCTGATGAATCTGGTCCTCACGTGGGCCTCACATCACCTGGGACTCATCTGGATAGACTGGCTCTGGTTCCCACAAGGGGCTCACCTGATACTGGTGACTGTGGTCTTATTCTATGCCTCACCAGGACCTAGAGGTTCTGTTCCTGATCTGGGCCTGCATGGCCCTAGTGACTCTGGTCCTCACCCAGGCATCATTGGGACCTGGATACTCTATTCCACACCTTGGACTCACACTGAACAGGGACCTCTGTTCCCATTCTGGGCCTCAAACTAAACTGGTTACTCTGGTTCCCCTCTGAGCCTCACCCTTACCTGGTGACACTGGTCACCCCTTGGGCTTCATTGGGCCTGGTGAATCTGGTCCTTAGCTTGTCCTCACTTGGATCTGGTGACTGGTCGCCACCTGGGCCTCACCTGGACTCGGTGAATCCTGTTTCCACCTGCGCCTCACCTGGACCTTGTGACTGTGGTCCCACTTGGACCTCACCTGGATCTGGTGGCTCTGGTTCCCATATGGGTCTCTCCTGTAACTGGTTCATGTGTTCTCCATCTGGCCTCACCTGGAACTCAATGACTCTGATCCATATTTGGGCCTCTCCTGCAAATGTTGACTCTGGTCCTTACCTGGGCATCATTGGGACCTGGACTCTCACTTATATACCTGGGACTCACGTGACCTGGTGACTGTGGTCCACCTGGGCCTCACCTGGACGTGGTGACTGGTTCCCACAGGGACCTCACCTGGACCTGGTGACTCAGGTCCTCATATGGGCATCATGGGACCTGGTTTCTCAGTTCCACATCGGGGCCTCACCTGGACCTAGTGATTATCGTCCCCTTCTGGGCCTCACCCTGACGTGGTGACTCTGGTCCCCACCTGGATATCACCAGACCGGGTGACTCTGGTCCCCGTCTGGGACTCACCAGGAGCTGGGGACACTGGTCCTCAACTAGGCCTCAGCAGGACCTGGTGAATCTACTCCTCACTTAGGCTTCGACTGGACCTGTGACTCTTTTCCCACCTGGCATCAATCGGACATGGTTACTCTGTTCCCCACCTGGGCCTCACCTGGACATGATAACTTTGCTCCGCACTTTGGCCTCAGCTGCTGCTGATGACTCTGGACCCACCCCCTAGGCCTCAATCTGGACCTGGTGACTGTGGTCCCCACCTGGGTCTCACCTGGACCTGGTGACTCTCGTTCCCACATGAATCACACCTGGACCCGGTGACTGTGGTGTTCTTGTAGACTCACTTTTACCTGGTGACTCTGGTCCTCACTAGGGCCTCTCCTGGATTTGGTGACTCTGGCCTGCTCGTTGCCCGCACCTGGACCCGGTGAGTGGGGTTGCCACCTGGGCCTCACCCATACCTGGTGACTCAGGTCCCCAAGTGGGCCTCTTGGACCTGGTGAATCTGGTCCTTACCTGGTCCTCTCCCGGACCCGGGGACTCTGGTCACCACCTGGGCCTCACCTGGACCTGGTGAATCTGGTCCCCACCTGGGCCACACCCAGTCCTGGTGACTTTGTTCCCCACTTGGACCTGATTGCTGTGGACTTTTTCTTGGCCTCACCTGGAACTGGTGACTCTGATCCTATCTGGGCGTCACCCAGACCTGGTGACTCTCGTTCTCACCTGGGCATCCTTGGTGCCTGGTGACTCTGTTCCACACCTGAGCCTCTCCTGAATATGATGACTCTTGAACCTCTCTGGGCCTCACCCTGACCTGGTGACTCTGGTCCTCATCTGGATGTCACCTGGACAAGGTGATTCTGGTACCCCTCTAGGGCTCAAGGTGATCTGGTGACTCTGGTCCTCAACTGGACCTCACCTGGACGTAGTGAATATACCCCATCTGGGCCTCATTTGGACCTGGTGAATCTAGTCCCTACCTGGGCATCATCGGGATATGGTATCACGGCATGGCTTGCAGGTTGGCCTCACCTGGACCTTGTGAGTGGGGTTGTCCTCAACTGGGCAAAATTGGGACCCGGTGACTGTGTTCCACAAGTGGCCTCACCTGGACCAACTGACTCTGGCCCCCTATGGGTGTCACCGTGCCCTAGTGACTGTGAACCCCACTTTGGTCTGACTTGGACCTGCTGACCCTGGTTGCTACCTGCGCCTGACCTCGAACTGTTGACTCTGGTACTTTCAAGGGCCTCCCCTGGACCTGGTGATCCTGGTCCCCACCTGGGCCTCACCTGGACGTGTTGACTCTTGTCACCACTGGGGACTCACCGGGACCTGCTTACTGTGTTCCACACCTGGGCTTCAAGTAGACCTGTTGACCATGGTCCCCAAGCCAGACTCACATGGACATGTTGCCTCTGATCCCCACCGGGGCCTCACGTGTACCTGGTAACTCTGGTCCTCAGTTTGGCCTCACCTGGACCTGGTGTCTCTCGTCCCCACTTTGACCTAACTCAGAACTGCTGAATCTTGCCCCTATTAGGCCACACCCAGACCTGGTGACTCTTGTCCACAGCTATGCCTCAATTCGACCTGATGAATCTGGTCCTCACGTGGGCCTCACATGGACCTGCTACTCAGCTGGATAGAGTGGCTCTGGTTCCCACATGGGGCTCACCTGATACTGGTGACTGTGGTTTTATTCTATGCCTCACCCGGACCTAGTGATTCTGTTCCCCATCTGGGCCTGCATGGCCCTAGTGACTCTGGTCCTCACCCAGGCATCATTGGGACCTGGATACTCTATTCCACATCTGGGCCTCACTCTGACCAGGGACCTCTGGTCCCATTCTTGGCCTCAAACTAAACTGGTTCCTCTGGTTCCCCCTCTGGGCCTCACCCTTACCTGGTGACTCTGGTCACCCCTTGGGCTTCATTGGGCTTGGTGAATCTGGTCCTTAGCTTGTCCTCACTTGGATCTGGTGACTGGTCGCCACCTGGGCCTCACCTGGACTCGGTGAATCCTGTTTCCACCTGGGCCTCACCTGGACCTTGTGACTGTGGTCCCACCTGGTTCTCACCTGGATCTGGTGGCTCTGGTTCCCATATGGGGCTCTCCTGTACCTGGTTCCTGTGGTCTCCATCTGGCCTCACCTGGAACACAATGACTCTGATCCATATTTGGGCCTCTCCTGGATCTGTTGACTCTGGTCCTTACCTGGGCATCATTGGGACCTGGATACTCTCTTATATACCTGGACCTCACCTGGACCTGGTGACTGTGGTCCCACCTGATCCTCACCTGGACGAGGTGACTGGTTCCCACAGGGACCTCACCTGGACCTGGTGCCTCAGGTCCTCATATGGGCATCATGGGACCTGGTTTCACAGTTCCACATCGGGGCCTCACCTGGACCTAGTGATTGTCGTCCCGCTCTGGGCCTCACCCTGACGTGGTGACGCTGGTCACCACCTGGATATCACCAGCACCAGTGACTCTGGTCCCCCTCTGGGACTCACCCAGAGCTGGGGACAGTGGTCCTAAACTGGGCCTCAACAGGACCTGGTGAATCTACTCCTCACTTAGGTCTCGTCTGGACCTTGTGACTCTTTTCCCACCTGGCATCAATGGGACATGGTTACTCTGTTCCCCACCTGGGCCTCACCTGGACATGATAACTTTGCTCCGCACTTTGGTCGCAACTGGTCCTGATGACTCAAGTCCCCCCACCGAGGCCTCAAACTGGACCTTGTGACTGTGGTCCCGACCGGGGTCTCACCTGGACCTGGTGACTCTCGTTCCCACATGCACCACACCTGGACCTGGTGACTGTGGTGTTCTTGTAGACTCACATTTACCTGGTGACTCCGGTCCCCATTAGGGCCTCACCTGCAACTCGTAACTCTGGTCCCTACCTGGGCATTATCGGGACACGGTTCCTCTGCATGGCCCGAAGGTTGGGCTCCCCTGGACCTGGTGAGTGGGGTTGCCATCTGGGCCTCACCCATACCGGTGACACAGGTCCCCACGTGGGCCTACTTGGACCTGGTGAATCTGGTCTTTACCTGGTCCTCACCCGGAACTGGTAACTCTGGTCACCACCTGGGAATCACCTGGACCTTTTGAATCTGGTCCCCATCTGGGCCTCACACAGTCCTGGTGACTTTGTTCCCTACCTGGACCTGATTGCTGTGGACACCTTCTTGGCCTCACCTGGACTGGTGTGTCTGATCCTATCTGTGCGTCACCAGACCGGGTGACTCTTGTGCTCACCTGGGCATCATTGGTACCTGGTGACTCTGTTCCTCACCTGAGCCTCACCTGGAATTGTTGACTCTGGAACCGCTCTGGGCCTCACCCTGACCTAGTGACTCTGGTCCCCATCTGCATGTCACATGGACAAGGTGATTCTGGTACTCCCTAGGCCTCAAACAGATCTGGTGACTCTGGTCTTCAAAGGGGACTCACCTGTACCTCGTGAATATGCTCCATCTGGGCCTCATTTGGACCTGGTGACTCTGGTCCATACCTGGGCATCATCGGGATATGGTTCCACTGCATGGCCTGCAGGTTGGCCTCACCTGGACCTGGTAAGTCTGGACTCTACCTGGGCATCAACTGGATATGTTTCCACTGCATGGCATGCAGGTTGGCCTCACTTGGACGTGGTAACTCTTCGCCCTACCTGGGCATAATCGGGATATGGTTCCACTGCATGGCCTGCAGGTTGGCCTCACCTGGACCTGGTGAGTGTTATTGCCACCTGGGCCTCACCCATACCTGGTGACTCAGGTCCCCACGTGGGCCTCTTGGACCTGGTGAATCTGGTCGTTACCTGGTCCTTTCCCTGAACGGGGACTCTGGTCACCACCTGTGCCTCACCTGGACCTGGTGAATCTGGTACCCCTCTAGGCCTCAACAAGATCTGGTGACTCTGATCCTATCTGCGCGTCACCCAGACATGGTGACACTGTTCCTCACCTGGGCATCATTGGGACCTGGTTACTCTGTTCCACACCTGAGCCTCACCTGGACATGATGACTCTGGAACCTCTCTGGGCCTCACCCTGACCTGGTGACTCTGGTCCCCATCTGGATGTCACCTGGACCAGGTGATTCTGGTACCCTTCTAGGCCTCAACCACATCTGGTGACTCTGGTCCTCAACTGGGCCTCACCTGGACCTAGTGAATATGCACCATCTTGGCCTCTTTTGGACCTGGTGACTATGTTCACTACCTGGGCATCATCGGGACATGGTTCCACTGCATGGCCTGCAGGTTGGCCTCACTTGGACCTGGTAAGTCTGGTCCCTACATGGTCATCATCGGGACATGGTTCCTCTGCATGGCCTGCAGGTTGGCCTCAACTGGACCTGGTCAGTGGGGTTGCCACCTGGGCCTCACCCATGCCTGGTGACACAGGTCCCCACCTGGGCCTCACTTGGACCTGGTGAATCTTGTGCTTACCTGGTCCTCACCCGGAACTGATAAGTCTGGTCACCACCTGGATATCACCTGGACTTTGTGTATCTGGTCCTCATCTAGGCCTCACCCATGCCTGGTGACTTTGTTCCCCACTTGGACCTGATTTCTGTGGACTCCTTCTTGGTCTCACCTGGAACTGGTGACTCTGGTCCCCACCTGGACCTATCCCGGACCTGGTGACTTTCTTTCAAACATGACCTCACATGGATCTGGTGACTCTGGTACTCAGTTTGGCCTCACCTGGAACTGGCGTCTCTCGTCCCCACTTTGACCTAACTCAGAACTGCTGAATCTAGCCCAACTTAGGCTGCACCCAGACCTGGTGACTCTTGTCCCCAGCTATGCCTCAATTCGACCTAATGAATCTGGTCCTCACAGGAGCCTCACCTTGACCTGGGACTCAGCTGGATAGAGTGGCTCTGGTTCCCGCAAGGGGCTTGGCTGATACTGATGACTGTGGTCTTATTGAATGCCTCACCAATCCTAGTGATTGTGATCCCCATCTGGGCCTGCGTGACCCCAGTGACTCTGGTCCTCACCCAGGCATCATTGGGTGATGGACCCAATGATCCTCACCCTGGATACTCTATTCCACACCTGGGTCTCACTTTGACCAGGGACCTCTGGTCCCATTCTGGGCCTCAAACTAAACTGGTTACTCTGGTTCCCCCTCTGGGGCTCACCCTTACCTGGTGACTCTGGTCACCCTTTGGGCTTCACTTCGGCCTGGTGAATCTGGTCCTTAGCTGGTCCGCGCCTGGATGTGGTGACTGGTCGCCACCTGGGCCTCACCTGGACTTGGTGAATCCTGTTGCCACCTGTGCCTCACCTGGACCTTGTGACTGTGGTTCCACCTGGACCTCACCTGGATCTCGTGGCTCTGGTTCCCATATGGGGCTCTCCTGGACCTGGTTCCTGTGGTCTCCATCTGGCCTCACCTGGAACGCAATGACTCTGATCCGTATTTGGGCCTCTCCTGGACCTGTTGACTCTGGTCCTTACCTGGGCATCATTGGGACCTCGATGCTCTCTTATATACCTGGGCCTCACCTGGACCTGGTGACTGTGGTCCCACCTGGGCCTCACCTGGACTAGGTGACTGGTTCCCACAGGGACCTCACCTGGACCTGGTGACTCAGGTCCTCATATGGGCATCATGGGACCTGGTTTCTCAGTTCCACATCGGGCCTCACCTGGAGCTAGTGATTTTCGTCCCCCTCTGGGCCTCATCCTGATGTGGTGCTCTAGTCCCCACCTGGATATCACCAGAATCGGGTGATTCTGGTCCCCCTCTGAGACTCACCGGAGCTGTGGACACTGGTCATCAACTGGGCCTCAACAGGACCTGATGAATCTACTCTTCACATAGGCCTCTTCTGGAACTTGTGACTCTTTTCCCACCTGGCATCAATGGGACATGGTTACTCTGTTCCCCACCTGGGCCTCACCTGGACATGATAACTTTGCTCCACACTTTGGCCTCACCTGGTCCTGATGACTCTGGTCCCCCTACCTAGGCCTCAATCTGGACCTGGTGACTGTGGTCCCAACCTGGGTCTCACCTGGACCTGGTGACTCTCGTTCCCACATGAACCACACCTGGACCTGGTGACTGTGGTGTTCTTGTAGACTCACATTTACCTGGTGACTTGGTCCCCACTAGGGCCTTACCTGGTTCTGGTGACTCTGGCCTGCAGGTTGGCCTCACCTGGACCTGTTGAGTGGGGTTGCCACCTGGGCGTCATCCATACCTGGTGACTCAGGTCCCCACGTGGGCCTCTTGGACCTGGTGAATCTGGTAATTCTGGTCACCACCTTGGAATCCCTTGGACCTGGAGATTCGGGTCGCCATCTGGGCCTCACCCAGTCCTGGTGACTTTGTTCCCCACCTGGACCTGATTGCTGTGGACTCCTTTTGGGCCTCACCTGGAACTGGTGACTCTGATCCTAACTGGGCCTCACCCAGATCTGGTGACTCTGGTCCTCACCTGTGGACCACTATGACCTGGATACTCTGTTCCACACCTGAGCCTCACCTGGACATGATGACTCTGGATCCTCTCTGGGCCTCACTCTGACATGGTGACTCTGGTCCCCATCTGGGTGTCACCTAGACCAGGTGAATCTGGGACCCCTGTCGGCCTCAACCAGACCTGGTGACTCTGGTCCTCAACTGGGCCTCACCTGGACCTAGTGAACATGCTCCCCACCTGCGCCTCATCTGGTCGTGGCGACTCGGGTTCTACCTGGGCATCATCGGGACTTGGTTACTCTATTCCCCAATGGGACTGACCAGATCCAAGTAACTCTGGTACTGACTTTGGCCTCTTCTGTACCAGGTCACTCTGGCTCCACCTGGGCCTAACCTGTAACTGGTAACTCTGATCCTAAGCATGGCCTCACCTGACCTGGTGACTGTGGTTCCCATCGGGATCTTACCTGGACCTCATGTCTCTGGTCCCACCTGGGCCTCACCAGGACCTGGTGTCTCCGGTACCCACCTGGGTAGCATCAGGATATTGTTACACTGTTCACTAACAGTGACCCAGCCGGACCTATTACCTCTGGTCTTCACCTGGGCCACACCTGGACATGGTGACACTGGATCCCACCTGGGTCTCAACTTGACATTGTGAGTCGGATCCCCACCTGGTCCTCACGTGTAACTGCTGAATCTCCGTCCCACATGGACATGATGTGGACCTGGTGGCTGCAGTGTTTCTAGTTTCTCATGTACCTTGTGACTCTGGTCCCCGCCAGGGCCTCACTGGGTCCTGGGGAATGTGGTTGCCACCTGCACCTCACTTGGACCTGGTGATTATGGTCTGCACCTGAGACTACCCTGGATCTGGTGACTGTGGTCCCCACCTGGTCTTCACCTGGATATTTGGACTCCGGTCCCCATATGGGCCTCACCTGGCCCTGTTGACCATGGTCCTCAACTGGGCAATATTGGGACCCGGTGACTGTGTTCCAAAACTGGACCTCAACTGGACCAGGTGACTCTGGTCCCCCTCTGGGTCTCACCGTGCCTAGTGACTGTGAACCCCACTTTGGCCTGACTTGGACCTGCTGACCCTGGTTGCCACCTGCGCCTAACCTCGAACTGTTGACAAGGTTCTTTCAAGGGCCTCCTCTGTACTTGGTGATCCTGGTCCCCACCTGGGCCTCACGTGTACCTGGTAACTCCTGTCCTCACCTGGGCCTCATCTGGTCCTAGAGACTCTGGTCTCCACCTGGGCTTCACCTGGATCTGGTGACTCAGGTCCCCACCTGGACTTACCTGGATCCGTTGACTCTGGTCCCCACCTGACCTCTCACTAGAACTGGTGACTCTGGTCCCCAACTGGATGTCACGTGGACCAGGTGATTCTGGTACCCCTCTAGGACTCAACCAGATCTGGTGACTGTGATTGTCAACTGGGCCTCACCTGGACCTAGTGAATATGCTCCATCTGGGCCTCATTTGGACCTAGTGACTCTGGGCCCTACCTGGGCATCATCCCGATATGGTTCCACTTCTTGGCCTGCAGGTTGGCCTTACCTGGACCTGGTATCTCTGGTCCCTACCTGGGCATCATCGGGACATTGTTCCTCTGCATGGCCGCAGGTTGGCCTCAGCTGGACATGGTGAGTGGGGTGGCCAACTGGGCCTCACCCATACCTGGTGACTCTGGTTCCCACGTGGGCCTCTTGGACCTGGTGAATCTGGTCCTTACAGGGTCCTCTCCCAGAACGGGGAATCAGGTCCCCACCTGGGCCTCACATGGACCTGGTGTATCCGGTACCCCTCTAGGCCTCACCCAGTCCTGGTGACTTTGTTCCCCCCTGGACCTGATTGCTGTGGACACCTTCTTGGCCTCACCTGGAACTGGTGACTCTGAACATCGCTGGGCCTCACACAGATCTGGTAACTCTGGTCCTCACCTGTGGATCATTATGACCTGGATACTCTGTTCCACAACTGAGCCTCACCTGGACATGTTGAGTCTGGATCCCCTCTGTGCCTCAACCTGACATGGTGACTCTGGTCCCCTTCTGGGCCTCACCCAGTCCTGGTGAATTTCTTCCCCATCTGGACCTGATTGCTGTGGACTACTTCTTTGCTTCACCTGGAACTGGTGAACCTGCTCCTACCTGGGCCTCACCCAGTTCTGTTGACTCTGGTCCTCACCTGTGGACCATTATGACCTGAATACTCTGTTCCACTCCTGAGCCTCTCTTGGACATGATGACTCTGGATCCCCTCTGGGCCTCACACTGACATGGTGACTCTGGTCCCCCTCTGGGTCTCACCGTGCCCTAATGACTGTGAACCCCACTTTGGCCTGACTTGGACCTGCTGACCCTGGTTGCCACCTGCGCTTGACTTCGACCTGTTGACTCTGGTTCTTCTATTTTTTCTTTTTTTTTTTAAATTTATTTTTTATTATTGGTGTTCTATTTACTAACATACGGAATAACCCCAAGTGCCCGTCACCCATTCACTCCCACCCCCCGCCCTCCTCCTCTTCTACCACCCCTAGTTCGTTTCCCAGAGTTCACAGTCTTTACGGTCTGTCTCCCTTTCTGATATTTCCCACACATTTCTTCCCCCTTCCCTTATATTCCCTTTCACTATTATTTATATTCCCCAAATGAATGAGAACATATAATGTTTGTCTTTCTCCGACTGGCTTACTTCTCTCAGCATAATACCCTCCAGTTCCATCCACGTTGAAGCAAATGGTGGGTATTTGTCATTTCTAATAGCTGAGTAATATTCCATTGTATACATAAACCACATCTTCTTTATCCATTCATCTTTCGTTGGACACCGAGGCTCCTTCCACAGTTTGGCTATCGTGGCCATTGTTGCTATAAACATCGGGGTGCAGGTGTCCCGGCGTTTCATTGCATTTGTCTCGTTGGGGAAAATCCCCAACAGTGCAATTGCTGGGTCGTAGGGCAGGTATATTTTTAACTGTTTGAGGAACCTCCACACAGTTTTCCAGATTGGCTGCACCAGTTCACATTCCCACCAACAGTGTATGAGGATTCCCTTTTCTCCGCATCCTCTCCAACATTGGTTGTTTCCTGTCTTGTTAATTTTCCCCATTCTCACTGGTGTGAGGTGGAATCTCAGTGAGGTTTTGATTTGTATTTCCCTGATGGCAAGTGATGCAGAGCATTTTCTCATGTGCATGTTGGCCATGTCTATGTCTTCCTCTGTGAGATTTCTGTTCATGTCTTTTGCCCATTTCATGATTGGATTGTTTGTTTCTTTGGTGTTGAGTTTGATAAGTTCTTTATAGATCTTGGAAACTAGTCCTTTATCTGATATGTCATTTGCAAATATCTTCTCCCATTCTGTAGGTTGTCTTTGAGTTTTGTTGACTGTATCCTTTGCTGTGCAAAAGCTTCTTATCTTGATGAAGTCCCAATAGTTCATTTTTGCTTTTGTTTCTTTTGCCTTCGTGGATGTATCTTGCAAGAAGTTACTATGGCCGAGTTCAAAAAGGGTGTTGCCTGTGTTCTTCTCTAGGATTTTGATGGAATCTTGTCTCACATTTAGATCTTTCATCCATTTTGAGTTTATCTTTGTGTATGGTGAAAGAGAGTGGTCTAGTTTCATTCTTCTGCATGTGGATGTCCAATTTTCCCAGCACCAATTATTGAAGAGACTGTCTTTCTTCCAATGGATAGTCTTTCCTCCTTTATCGAATATTAGTTGCCCATAAAGTTCAGGGTCCACTTCTGGATTCTCTATTCTGTTTCACTGATCTATGTGTCTGTTTTTGTGCCAGTAGACTCTAGTTCTTTCAAGGGCCTCAGCTGTACCTGGTGATCCTGGTCCCCACCTGGGCCTCACCTGGACGTGGTGAATCTGGTCCCCATCTGGGCCTCACCCAGTCCTGATGACTTTGTTCCCCACCTGGACCTGATTGCTGTGGACCCTTTTCTTGGCCTCACCTGGAACTGGTGACTCTGATCCTATATGCGAGTCTCCCAGATCTGGTGACTCTGGTGGTGACCTGGGAGTTATTGGTACCTGGTGACTCTGTTCCACACCTGAGCCTCACCTGGACATGACGATTCTGGAACATCTCTGGGTCTCACCCTGACCTGGTGACTGTGGTCCCCATCTGGATGTCACCTGGACCAGGTGATACTGGTACTCCTCTAGGCCTCAACCAGATCTGGTGACTCTGGTACTCAACTGGGCCTCAGCTGGACCTAGTGAATATGCTCCATCTGGGCCTCATTTGGACCTGGTAACTCTGGTCACTACCTCGGCATCATCGGGTCATGGTTCCACTGCATGGCCTGCAGGTTGCACTCACCTGGACCTGGTAAATCTGGTCCCTACCTGGGCATCATCCGGACATGGTTCCTCTGCATGGCCTGCAGGTTGGCCTCACCTGGACCTGGTGAGTGGGGTTGCCACCTAGGCCTCACCCATACCTTGTGACTCAGGTCCCCACGTGGGGCTCTTGGACCTGGTGAATCTGATCCTTTCCTGGTCCTCTCCTAGACCAGGGGTCTCTGGTAAATACCTGGGCCTCCCATGGACCTGGTAAATCTGGTCCCCATCTGAGACTCACCCATTCCTGGTGACTTTGTTCCCCACCTGGACCTGATTGCTGTTTTCCACACCTTGGCCTCCAGTAGACCTGTTTACCATGGTCCCCAAGACGGCCTCACATGGACATGATGACTCTGGAACCACTCTGGGCCTCACCCTGACCTGGTGAATCTGGTCTCCATCTGGATGTCACCTGTACCAGGTGATTCTGGTAACCCTCTGGGCCTCAACCAGATCTGGTGACTCTGGTCCTCAACAGGGCCTCAACGGGACCTACTGAATATGCTCCATCTGGGCCTCATTTGGACCTGGTGACTTTGGTCCCTCCCTGGGCATCATCAGGACATGGTTAAATGCATGGCCTACAGGTTGGACTCACCAGGACCTGGTAACTCTGGTCCCTACATGGGCATCATCAGGACACGGTTCCTCTGCATGGCCCAAGGGTTGGACTCACCTGGACCTGGTGATTGGGGTTTCCACCTGAGCCACCTAGGCCGCACCCAGATCTGGTGACTCTTGTCCCCAGCTATGCTTCCCCTGTACCTGGTGACCCATGCACGCACGTGGGCCTCACTTGGACCTGGTGAATCTGGTCCTTACCTGGTCCACACCTGGAACTGGTAACTCTGGTCACCACCTGGGAATCACCTGGACATGGTGAATCTGGTCCCCATTTGGGCCTCACCCTATCCTGGTGACTTTGTTCCCCACCTGGACCTGATTGCTGTGGACACCTTCTTGGCCTCACCTGGAAGTGGTGAGTGTGATCCTAAATTGGCCTCACCCAGATCTGTTGACTCTGGTCCTCACCTGTGGACCATTATGATCTGGATACTCCGTTCCACACCTGAGCCTCACTTGGACCTGATGACTCTGGATCCCCTCTGGGCCTCACCCTGACATGGTGACTCTGCTCCCGATCTGGATGTCACCTAGACCAGGTGAATCTGGTACCCCTCTAGGCCTCAACTAGACCTGGTGACTCTGGTCCGCAACTGGGCCTCACCGGGACCGAGTGAATATGCTCCCCACCTGCGCCTCATCTGGACCTGGTGACTCTGGTTCTACCTGGGCATCATCGGGGCATGGTTACTCTATTCCCCACTGGGACTGACCTGATCCTGGTAACTCTGGTCCTGACTTTGGGCTCTTCTGTACAAGGTGACTCTGGCTCAACATGGGCCTCACCTGTAACTGGTGACTCTGATCCTAAGCATGGCCTCACCTGACCTGGTGACTGTGGTTCCCATGGGACCTCACCTGGACCTCATGTCTCTGGTCCCACCTGGGCCTCACCAGGACATTGTGTATCTGGTACCCACCGGGGTAGCATCAGGATATGGTTACACTGTTCACTAACAGTGACCCAGCCAGAACTATTAACTCTGGTCTTCACCTGGGCCACACCTGGACATGATGACACTGGTTCCCACCAGGACTCACCTGGACATGGTGAGTCGGAACCCCACCTGGTCCTCACCTGTAACTGGTGATTTTCATTCCCACATGGACATAATGTGGACCTTGTGGCTGCAGTGTTTCTAGCTTCTCATATACCTCGTGACTCTGGTCCCCACCAGGGCCTCACCGGGAACTAGTGAGTGTGGTTGCCACCTGCACCTCACCTGGACCTGGTGATTCTGGTCTACACCTGAGACTACCCTGGATTTGGTGACTGTGGTCCCCACCTGGGCTTCACCTGGATTTGGGGACTCCGGTCTCCATCTGGGCTTCACCTGGCCCTGTTGACCATGGTCTTCAACTGGGCAAAATTGGGACCCGGTGACTGTGTTCCACAACTGGACCTCACCTGGACCAGATGACTCTGGTCCCCCTCTGGGTCTCACCGTGCCCTTGTGACTGTGAACCCCTCTTTGGCCTGACTTGGACCTGCTGATACTGGTTGCCACCTGCGCCTGACCTCAAACTGTAGACTCTGGTTTTTCAAAGGCCTCCCCTCGACCTGGTGATCCTGGTCCCCACCTGGGTCTCACTTGGACGTGGTGACACTTGTCACCACCGGGGACTCTCCGGGACCTGCTTACTGTGTTCCACACCTGGGCCTCAATTAGACCTGTTGACCATGGTCCCCAGGACGGCCTCACATGGACCTGTTGCCACTGCTCCCCACCGAGGCCTCACTTGTACCTGGTATCTCTGGACCCCACCTTGAGCTCATCTGGACTTAGTGACTCTGGTCCCCACCTGGACTTCACCTGGATCTGGTGACTCTGGTCCCCACCTGGACTTCACCTGGATCTGGTGACTCTGGTCCCCACCTGGACCTCTCCTGGACCTGGTGACTCTCTTTCCAACATGGACCTCACCTGGATCTGGTGACTCTGTTCCTCAGTTTGGCCTCACCTGGACCTGGTGTCTCTAGTCCACACTTTGACCTAACTCAGAACTGCTGAATTTTGCCCCACCTATGCCGCACCGATACCTGGTGACTCTTGTCCCCAGCTACGCCTCAATTCGACCAGATGAATCTGGTCCTCACGTGGGCCTCACATCGACCTAGGACTCAGCTGGATAGAGTGGCTCTGGTTCCCACAAGGGGCTCACCTGATACTGGTGACTGTGGTCTTATTCTATGCCTCAACAGGACCTAGTGATTCTGTTCCCCATCTGGGCCTGCATGGCCCTAGTGACTCTGGTCCTCACCCAGGCATCATTGGGACCTGGATACTCTATTCCACACCTGGACCTCACTCTGACCAGGGACCTCTGGTCGCATTCTGGGCCTCAAATTAAACTGGTTACTCTGGTCCCCCTCTGGGCCTCACCCTTACCTGGTGACTCTGGACACCCCTTGGGCTTCATTTGGGCCTTGTGAATCTGGTCCTTAGCTTGTCCTCACTTGGATCTGGTGACTGGTCGCCACCTGGGCCTCACCTGGACTTGGTGAATCCTCTTGCCAACTGCGTCTCACCTGGACCTTGTGACAGTGGTCCAACCTGGACCTCACCTGGATCTGGTGGCTCTGGTTCCCATATGGGGCTCTCCTGTACCTGGTTCCTGTGGTCTCCATCAGGCCTCACCTGGAACACAATGACTCTGATGCATATTTGTGCCTCTCCTGGACTGTTGACACTGGTCCTTACCTGGGCATCATTGGGGCCTGGATACTCTCTTATATACCTGGTCCTCACCTGGACCTGGTGACTGTGGTCCCATCTGGACCTCACCGGGACGAGGTGACTGGTTTCCACAAGGACCTCACCTGGACCTCGTGACTCAGGTCCTCATATGGGCATCATGGGACCTGGTTTCTCACTTCCACATCGGGGCCTCAAGTGGACCTAGTGATTCTGGTCCCCCTCTGGGCCTGTCCCTGACGTGGTGACTCTGGTCCCAACCTAGATATCACCAGAACCTGGTGACTGAGGTCCCCCTATGGGACTCACCCGGAGATGGGGCACTGGTCCTCAACTGGGCCTCAAAAGGTCCTGGTGAATCTACTCCTCACTTAGGCCTCGTCTGGTCCTTGTGACTCTTTTCCCACCTGGCATCAATGGACATGGTTATTCTGTTCCCCACCTGGGCATCACCTCCACATGATAATTTTGCTCCACACTTTGGCCTCAACTGGTCCTGATGACTTTGTTCCCCCCAACTAGGCCTCAGTCTGGACCTGGTGACTGTGGTGCCCACCCGTGTCTTACCTGTACCTGGTGATTCTCGTTCCCACATGAACCACACCTGGACCTGGTGACTGTGGTGTTCTTGTAGACTCACATTTACCTGATGACACTGGTCCCCACTAGGGACTCACCTGGATCTGGTGACTCTGGCGTGCCGGTTGGCCTCACCTTGACCTGGTGAGTGATGTTGCCACCTGGGCCTCACACATAGCTGGTGACTCAATTCCCCTCGTGGGCCTCTTGGACCTGGTGAATCTGGTCCTTACCTGGTCATGTCCCAGACCCGGGGACTCTGGTCACCACCTGGGCCTCACCTGGACCTGGTGAATCTGGTCCCCATCTGGGCCTCACCCAGTCCTGGTGACTTTGTTCCTCACCAGGACCTCATTGCTGTGGACTCTTTCTTGGCCTCACCTGGAACTGGTGACTCTGATCCTATCTGCGCGTCACCCAGATCTGGTGACTCTGGGCCTCACCTGGGCATCATTGGTACGTGGTGACTCTGTTCCACGCCTGAGCCTAACCTGGACATGATGACTCTGGAACCACTCTGGGCCTCTCCCTGACCTGATGCCTGTGGTCCCCATCTGGATGTCACCTGGACGAGGTGATTCTGGTACCCGCTAAGCCTCATCCAGATCTGGTGACAGTGGTCCTCAACTGGGCCTCACTGGACCTAGTGAATATGCTCCATCTGGGCCTCATTTGGACCTGGTGACTCTGGTCCCTACCTGGGCATCATCGGGATATGGTTCCACTGCATGGCCTGCATATTGGCCTCACCTGGACCTGGTAACTCTGTTCCCTACCTGGGCATCATCGGGACATGGTTCCTCTGCATGGACTGCAGGTTCGCCTCACCTGGACCTGGGGAGTGGGGTTTCCACCTGAGCCTCACCCATGCTTGGTGACACAGGTACCCACGTGGTCCTCACTTGGACCTGGTGAATCTGGTCCTTACCTGGTCCTCACCCAGAGCTGGTAACTCTGGTCACCACCTGGGAATCACCTGGACCTGGTGAATCTGGTCCCCATCTGGGCCTCACCCAGTCCTCGTGACTTTGTTCCCCACCTCGACCTGATTGCAGTGGACTCCTTTTTGGCCTCACCTGGAACTGGTGACTCTGATCCTAACTGGGGCTCACCCAGATCTGCTGACTCTGGTCCTCACCTGTGGACCATTATGATCTGGATCTCTGTTCCACACCTGAGCCTCACCTGGACATGATGGCTCTGGGTCCCCTCTGTGCCTCACCCTGACATGGTGACTCTGGTCCCCATCTGGATGTCACCTAGACCAGGTGAATCTGGTACCCCTCTAGGCCTCAACTAGACCTTGGGATTCTGGTCCTCAAGTGCGCCTCACCGAGACCTAGAGAATATGCTTCCCACCTGCTCCTCATCTGGACCTGGTGACTCTGGTTCTACCTGCGCATCATCGGGACATAGTTACTCTATTCCACACTGGGACTGACCTGATCCTGGTAACTCTGGTCCTGACTTTGGCCTCTTCTCTACCAGGTGACTCTGGCTCCTCCTGGGCCTCACCTGTAACTGGTGACTCTGATCCTAAGCATGGCCTCACCTGACATGGTGACTGTGGTTCCCATCGGGACCTCACCTGGACATCATATCTCTGGTCCCACCTGGGCCTCACCAGGATCTGGTGTCTCTGGTACCCACCAGGGTAGCATCAGGATATGGTTACACTGTTCACTAACAGTGACCCAGCCGGACCTATTAACTCTGGTCTTCACCTGGGCCACACCTGGACATGATGACACTGGTTCCCACCTGGGTCTCACCTGGAAATGGTGAGTCGGATCCCCACCTGGTCCTCACCTGTAACTGGTGATTCTCGTTCCCACATGGATATCCTGTGGACCTTGTGGCTGCAGTGTTTCTAGCTTCTCATGTACCTCGTGACTCTGGTCCCCACCAGTGCCTCACCGGGACCTGGTGAGTGTGGTTGCCACCTACACCTCACCTGGACTTGGTGATTCTGGTCTGCACCTGAGACTACCCTGGATCTGGTGACTGTGGTCCCCACCTGGTCTTCACCTGGATTTGGGGACTCCGGTCCCCATCTGGGCCTCACCTGGCCCTGTTGACCATGGTCCTCAACTGGGCACAATTGGGGCCCGGTGACTGTGTTCCACTAATGGACCTCACCTGGACCAGGTGACTCTGGTCCCCCTCTGGGTCTCACCGTGCCCTAATGACTGTGAACCCCACTTTGGCCTGACTTGGACCTGCTGACCCTGGTTGCCACCTGTGCTTGACTTCGACCTGTTGACTCTGGTTCTTTCTTTTTTCTTTTTTTTTTTAATTTATTTTTTATTATTGGTGTTCTATTTACTAACATAGAGAATAACCCCCAGTGTCCGTCACCCATTCACTCCCACCCCCCGCCCTCCTCCCCTTCTACCACCCCTAGTTCGTTTCCCATAGTTAGCAGTCTTTACGTTCTGTCTCCCTTTCTGATATTTCCCACACATTTCTTCCCCCTTCCCTTATATTCCCTTTCACTATTATTTATATTCCCCAAATGAATGAGAACATATAATGTTAGTCTTTCTCCGACTGGCTTACTTCACTCAGCATAATACCCTCCAGTTCCATCCACATTGAAGCAAATGGGGGGTATTTGTCATTTCTAATACCTGAGTAATATTCCATTGTATACATAAACCACATCTTCTTTATCCATTCATCTTTCGTTGGACACCGAGGCTCCTTCCACAGTTTGGCTATCGTGGCCCTTGCTGCTATAAACATCGGGGTGCAGGTGTCCCGGCGTTTCATTGCATTTTTCTCGTTGGGGAAAATCCCCAACAGTGCAATTGCTGGGTCGTAGGGCAGGTATATTTTTAACTGTTTGAGGAACCTCCACACAGTTTTCCAGAGTGGCTGCACCAGTTCATATTCCCACCAAGTGTATGAGGATTCCCTTTTCTCCGCATCCTCTCCAACATTGGTTGTTTCCTGTCTTGTTAATTTTCCCCATTCTCACTGGTGTGAGGTGGTATCTCATTGTGGTTTTGATTTGTATTTCCCTGATGGCAAGTGATGCAGAGCATTTTCTCATGTGCATGTTGGCCATGTCTATGTCTTCCTCTGTGAGATTTCTGTTCATGTCTTTTGCCCATTTCATGATTGGATTGTTTGTTTCTTTGGTGTTGAGTTTGATAAGTTCTTTATAGATCTTGGAAACTCGCCCTTTATCTGATATGTCATTTGCAAATATCTTCTCCCATTCTGTAGGTTGTCTTTGAGTTTTGTTGACTGTATCCTTTGCTGTGCAAAAGCTTCTTATCTTGATGAAGTCCCAATAGTTCATTTTTGCTTTTGTTTCTTTTGCCTTCGTGGATGTATCTTGCAAGAAGTTACTATGGCCGAGTTCAAAAGGGTGTTGCCTGTGTTCTTCTCTAGGATTTTGATGGAATCTTGTCTCACATTTAGATCTTTCATCCATTTTGAGTTTATCTTTGTGTATGGTGAAAGAGAGTGGTCTAGTTTCATTCTTCTGCATGTGGATGTCCAATTTTCCCAGCACCAATTATTGAAGAGACTGTCTTTCTTCCAATGGATAGTCTTTCCTCCTTTATCGAATATTAGTTGCCCATAAAGTTCAGGGTCCACTTCTGGATTCTCTATTCTGTTTCACTGATCTATGTGTCTGTTTTTGTGCCAGTAGACTCTAGTTCTTTCAAGGGCCTCAGCTGTACCTGGTGATCCTGGTCCCCACCTGGGCCTCACCTGGACGAGGGGACTGGTTCCCACAGGGACCTCACCTTGACCTGCTGACTCAGGTCCTCATATGGGCATCATGGGACCTGGTTTCAGTTCCACATCGGGACCTCACCTGGAGCTAGTGATTCTCGTCCCCCTGGGCATCACCCTGACGTGGTGACTCTGGTCCCCACCTGGATATCACCGGAACCGTGTGACTCTGGTCCCACTCTGGGACCCACCCGGAGCTGGGGACACTGGTCCTCAACTGGGCCTCACCTGGACCTGGTGAATCTGCTCCTCATCTGGGCCTCACCCAGTCCTGGTGACTTTGTTCCCCAACTGGACTTGATTGCTGTGGACTCTTTCTTGGCCTCTCCTGGAACTGGTGACTCTGAACCAATTTGCGCGTCACCCAGATCTGGTGACTCTGGTCCTCACTTGGGCATCATTGGTACGTCGTGACTCTGTTCCTCACCTGAGCCTCACCTGGACATGATGACTCTGGAACCTCTCTGGGCCTCTCCCTGACCTGGTGACTCTAGTCTCTACCTGGGCATCATCGGAACATGGTTCCCCTGCATGGCCTGCAGGTTTGCCTCACCTGGATGTGGTAACTCTCGTCCTTACCTGGGTATCATCAGGACATGGTTCCTCTGCATGGCCTGCAGTTTGGCCTCACCTGGACCTGGGGAGTGCCTTGCCACCTGGCCTCACCAATACCTGGTGACTCAGGTCCCCACGTGGGCCTCATTTGGACCTGTTGAATCTGGTCCTTACCTGGTCGTCACCCGGAACTGGTAAGTCTGTTCACCACCTGGGAATAACCTAGACCTGCTGAATCTGGTCCCCATCCGGGGCTCACCCAGTCCTGGTGACTTTGTTCCCCACCTGGACCTGATTGCTGTGGACTCCTTCTTGGCCTCACCTGGAAGTGGTGACTCTGATCCTAATTGGGCCTCACCCAGATCTGGTGACTCTGGTACTCACCTGTGGACCATTATGATCTGGATACTCTGTTCCACACCTGAGCCTCACCTTGACATGATTACACTGGATCCCCTCTGGACCTCACCCTGACATGGTGACTCTGGTCCCCATGTGGATGTAACCTAGACCAGGTTAATCTGGTACCCCTCTGGGCCTCAACTAGACCTGGTGACTGTGGTCCTCAACTGGGCCTCACCGGGATCTAGTGGATATGCTCCCCTCCTGCGCCTCATCTGGACCTGGTGACTCTGGTTCTACCTGGGCATCATTGGGACCTGGATACTCTCTTATATACCTGGGCCTCACCTGGACCTGATGACTGTGGTCCCACCTGGGCCTCACCTGGTCCTGGTGAATCTGGTCCCCATCTGGGCCTCACCCAGTCCTGGTTACTTTGTTCCACACCTGGACCTGATTGCTGTGGACCCTTTCTTGGCCTCACCTGGAACTGGTGACTCTGATCCTATATGCGCGTTTCCCAGATCTGGTGACTCTGGTCCTCACCTGGGAGTTATTGGTACCTGGTGCCTCTGTTACACACCTGAGCCTCACCTGGACATGATGACTCTGGAACCTCTCTGGGTCTCACCCTGACATGGTGACTCTGGTCCCCATCTGGATGTCACCTGGACCAGGTGATACTGGTACTCCTCTAGGCCCCAAACATATCTGGTGACTCTGGTCCTCAACTGGGCCTCACCTGGACCTAGTGTATATGCTCCATCTGGGCCTCATTTGGACCTGGCAACTCAGGTCACTACCTTGGCATCATCGGGTCATGCTTCCACTGCATGGCCTGCAGGTTGCACTCACCTGGACCTGGTAAATCTGGTCCCTACCTGGGCATCATCCGGACATGGTTCCACTGCATGGCTTGCAGGTTGGCCTCACCTGGACCTGGTGAGTGGGGTTGCCACCTGGGCCTCACACATACCTTGTGACTGAGGTCCCCACGTGGGGCTCTTGGACCTGGTGAATCTGTTCCTTTCCTGGTCCTCTCCTAGACCAGAGGACTCTGGTCACTACCTGGGCCTCCCCTGGACCTGGTGAATCTGGTCCCCATCTGAGACTCACCCAGTCCTGGTGACTTTAGTCCCCACGTGGACCTGATTGCTGTGGACTCCTTCTTGGCCTCACCTAGAACTGGTGACTCTGATCCTATCTGCGCGTCACCCAGACCTGGCGACTCTGGTCCTCACCTGGGCATCATTGGTACCTGATGACTCTGTTGCACACCTGAGCCTCACCTGGACATGATGACTCTGAAACTCTCTGGGCCTCACCCTGACCTGGTGACTCTGGTCCCCATCTGGATGTCACCTGGACCAGGTGATTCTGGTACCCCTCTAGGCCTCAACCAAATCTGGTGACTCTGGTCCTCAACTGGGCCTCACCTGGCCCTAGTGAATATGCACCATCTGGGCCTCATTTGGACCTGGTGACTCTGGTCCCTACCTGGGCATCATCGGGACATGGTTCCACTGCATGGCCTGCAGGTTGGCCTCACTTGGACCCGGTAAGTCTGGTTCCTACATGGTCATCGTCGGGACATGGTTCCTCTGAATGGCCTGCAGGTTGGCCTCACCTGGACCTGGTCAGTGGGCTTGCCACCTGGGCCTCACCCATGCCTGGTGACACAGGTCCCCACGTGGGCCTCACTTGGACCTGGTGAATCTAGTCCTTGCCTGGTCCTCACCCGGAACTGGTAACTCTGGTCACCACCTGGGAATCACCTGGACCTTGTGAATCTGGTCCCCATTTGGTCCTCACTCAGTCCTAGTGACTTTGTTCCCCACCTGGACCTGATTTCTGTGGACTCCTTCTTGGACTCACCTGGAACTAGTGACTCTGATCCTAACTGGGCCCCACCCAGATCTGTTGACTCTGCTCCTCACCTGTGGACCATTATGATCTGGATACTCTGTTCCACACCTGAGCCCCATCTCTACATGAGGACTCTGGATCCTCTCTGGTCCTCACCCTGACACGTTGACTCTGGTCCCCATCTGGATGTCACCTAGACCAGGTGAATCTGGTACCCCTCAAGGCCTCAACTAGACCTGGTGACTCTGGTCCTCAACTGGGCTTAATCGGGACCTAGTGAATATGCTCCCCACCTGCGCCTCATCTGGACCTGGTGACTCTGGTTCTACCTGGACATCATCGGGACTTGGTTACTCTATTCCCCACTGGGACTGACCTGATCCTGGTAACTCAGGTCCTGACTTTGGCCTCTTCTGTACTAGGTGATTCTGGCTCCACCTGGGCCTCACCTGTAACTGGTGACTGTGATCCTAAGCATGGCCTCACCTTACCTAGTGACTGTGGTTCCATCGGGATCTCACCTGGACCTCATGTCTCTGTTCCCACGTGGGCCTGACCAGGACCTGGTGTCTCTGGTACCCACCTGGGAAGCATCAGGATTGGTGACCCTGTTCACTAACAGTGACCCAGTAGGACCTATTAACTCTGTCTTCACCTGGGCCTCACCTGGACATGGTGACCCTGGTTCCCACCTGGGACTCACCTGGACATGGTTAGTCGGATCCCCACCTGGTCCTCACCTGTAACTGGTGATTCTCGTTCCCACATGGACATCATGTGGACCTGGTGGATGCAGTGTTTCTAGATTCTCATGTACCTCGTGACTCTGGTCCCCACCAGGGCCTCACAGGGACCTGGTGAGTGTGGTTGCCACATGCACCTCACCTGGACCTGGTGGTTCTGGTCTGCACCTGAGACTACCCTGGATCTGGTGACAGTGGTCCCCACCTGGGCTTCACCTGGATTTGGGGACTCCGGTCCCCATCTGGGCCTCACCTGGTCCTGTTCACCATGGTCCTCAACTGGGCAAAATTGGGACCCGGTGACTGTGTTCCACAACTGGACCTCACCTGGACCAGGTCACTGTGGTCCCCCTCTGTGTCTCACCGTGCCCTAGTGACTGTGAACCCCACTTTGGGCTGACTTGGACCTGCTGACCCTGGTTGCCACCTGCGCCTGACCTCGAACTGTTGACCCTGGTTCTTTCAATGGCCTCCCCTGGACATGCTGATCCTGGTCCCCACGTGGGCCTCACCTGGACGTGGTTCCTCTTGTCACCACCGGGGACTCACCTTGACCTGCTTACTGTGTTCCACACCTGGGCCTCAAGTAGACCTGTTGACCATGGTCCCCAAGCCGGCCTCACCTGGACCTGTGGCCTCTGAACCCCACCGGGGCCTCACGTGTACCTGATAACTCTGGTCCTAACCTGGGGCTCATCTGGACCTAGTGACTCTGGTCCCCACCTGGGCTTCACCTGGATCTGGTGACTCTGGTCCCCACCTGGACTTCACCTGGATCTGGTGACTCTGGTCCCCACCTGGAACTCTCCTGTACCTGGTGACTCTGGTCCTCCGTTTGGCCTCACATGGACCTGGTGTCTCTCGTCCCCACTTTGACCTAACTCAGAACTGCTGAATCTTGCCCCACCTAGGCTGCACCCAGACCTGGTGACTCTTGTCCCCAGCTATGCCTCAATTCGACCTGATGAATCTGGTCCTCACGTGGGCCTCACATGGACCTGGGACTCAGCTGGATAGAGTGGCTCTGGTTCCCACAAGGGGCTCACCTGATACTGCTGACTGTGGTCTTATTGTGTGCCACACCAGGACCTAGTATTTCTGTTCCCCAACTGGGCCTGCATGGCCCTAGTGCCTCTGGTCCTCACCCAGGCATCATTGGGTGATGGGCCCAAAGATCCTCACCCTGGATACTCTATTCCATACCTGTGCCTCACTTTGAACAGGGACTTCTGGTCCCATTCTGGGCCTCAAACTAAACTCGTTACTCTGGTTCCCCTCTGGGCCTCACCCTTACCTGGTGACGCTGGTCACCCCTTGGGCTTCACTAGGGCCTGGTGAATCTGGTCCTTAGCTGGTCCGCACCTGGATCTGGTGACTCGTCGCCACCTGGGCCTCACTTGGACTTAGTGAATCCTGTTGCCACCTGCGCCTCACCTGGACCTTGTGACTGTGGTCCCACCTGGACCTCACCTGGATCTGGTGGCTCTGGTTCCCATATGGGGCTCTCCTGCACCTGGTTCCTGTGGGCTCCAACTGGCCTCACCTGGAACACAATGACTCTGAACAATATTTGGGCCTCTCCTGGACCTGTTGACTCTGGTCCTTACTTGGGCATCATTGGGAGCTGGATACTCTGTTATATACCTGGGCCTCACCTGTACCGGTGACTGTGGTCCCACCTGAGCCTCATCTTGACGAGGTGCCTGGTTCCCACAGGGACCTCACCTGGACCTGGTGACTCAGGTCCTCATATGGGCATCATGGGACCTGGTTTCTCAGTTCCACATCGGGGCCTCACCTGGACCTAGTGATTCTCGTCCCGCTCTGGGCCTCACCCGGACGTGGTGACCCTGGTCCCCACCTGGATATCACCAAAACGGCGTGACTCTGGTCCCCCTCTGGGACTCACCGGGAGCTGGCGACACTGGTCCTCAACTGGACCTCAACAAGACCTGGTGAATCTACTCCTCACTCAGGCCTCGTCTGGACCTGTGACTCTTTTCCCACCTGGCATCAGTGGGGCATGTTTACACTGTTCCCCACCTGGGCCTCACATCACATGGACATGATAACTTTGCTCCACTCTTTGGCCTCAACTGGTCCTGATGACTCTGGTCCCGCCACCTAGGCCTCAATCTGGACCTGTTGACTGTGTTCCCCAGCTGGGTCTCACCTGGACATGGTGACTTTCGTTCCCTCATGAAACACACCAGGACCTGGTGACTGTGGTGTTCTTGTTGACTCACATTTACCTGGTGACTCCGGTCCCCACTAGGGCCTCACCTGGATCTGGTGACTCTGGCCTGCAGGTTGGCCTCACCTGAACCTGGTGAGTGCGGTTGCCACCTGGGCCCAACCTATACCTGGTGACTCAGATCCCCACGTGGGTATCTTGGACCTGGTGAATCTGGTCCTTACCTGGTCTTCTCCCAGACCCAGGGACTCTGGTCACCACCTGGGCCTCACCTGGACCTGGTGAATCTGGTCCCCATCTGGGCCTCACCCAGTCCTGGTGACTTCGTTCCACACGTGGACCTGATTGCTGTGGACTCTTTCTTGGCCTCACTTGGAACAGGTGACTCTGATCCTATCTGCGCGTCACCCAGACCTGGTAACTCTGACTCTAACCTGGGCATCATTGGTACCTGGTGACTCTGTTCCATACCTGAGGCTCACCTGGACATGATGACTCTGGATCCCCTCTGGGCCTCACCCTGACATGGTGACTCTGGTCCCCATCTGGATGTCACCCAAACCAAGTGAATCTGGTACCCCTCTAGGCCTCAACTAGACCTGGTGACACTGGTCCTCAACTGGGCCTCACGGGGACCTAGTGATTATGCTCCCCACCTGCGCCTCATCTGACCTGTTCACTCTGGTTCTACCTGGACATCATTGGGACATGGTTACTCTATTCCCCACTGGGACTGACCTGATTCCAGTAACTCTGGTCGTGACTTTGGCCTCTTCTGTACCAGGTGATTCTGGCTCCACCTGGGCCTCACCTGTAACTGGTGACTCTGATCCTATGCATGGCCTAATCTGACCTGATGACTGTGGTTCCCATCGGGTCCTCACCTGGACCTCATGTCTCTGGTCCCTCCTGACCCTCACCAGGGCCTGGTGTCTCTGATACCCACCTGGGTAGCATCAGGATATGGTTACACTGTTCACTAACAGTGACCCTGTCGGACCTATTAACTCTGGTCTTCACCTGGGCCACACCTGGACATGGTGACACTGGATCCCACCAGGGCCTCACCTGGACATGGTGAGTCGGATCCCAACCTGGTCATCACCTGTAACTGGTGATTCTCGTTCCCACATGGACATCAAGTGGACCTGGTGGCTGCAGTGTTTCTAGCTTCTCATGTACCTCGTGACTCTGATCCCCTCCAGTGCCTCACCGGGACCTGCTGAGTGTGGTTGCCACCTGCACCTCACCCGGACCTGGTGATTCTGGTCTGCACATGAGACTACCCTGCCTCTGGTGACTGTGGACCCCACCTGGGCTTCACCTGGATTTGGGGACTCCGGTCCCCATCTAAGCTTTACCTGGCCCTGTTGACCATGGTCCTCAACTGGTAAAATTGGGACCCGGTGACTGTGTTCCACAAGTGGCCTCACCTGGACCAAGTGACTCTGGTCCCCCTCTGGGGCTCCCCATGCCCTAGTGACTGTGAACCCCACTTTGGCCTGACTTGGACCTGCTGACCCTGGTTGCCACCTGCCCTTGACCACGAACTGTTGACTCTGGTTCTTTCATGGGCCTCCCCTGGACCTGGTGATCCTGGTCCCCATCTGGGCCTCACCTGGACGTGGTGACTCTTGTCACCACCGGGGACTCACCGGGACCTGCTTACTGTGTTCCACACCTGGGCCTCAAGTAGACCTGTTGACCATGGTCCCCAAGCCAGACTCACATGGACATGTTGCCTCTGATCCCCACCGGGGCCTCACGTGTACCTGGTAACTCTGGTCCTCACCTGGGCCTCACCTGGACCTAGTGACTCTGGTCCCCACCTGGACTTCTCCTGGATCTGGTGACTCTGGTCCACCCCAGGACCTCTCCTGGACGTGGAGACTCCTTTCCAACATGGACCTCATGTGGATCTGGTGACTCTGGTCCTCAGTTTGGCCTCACCTGGACTTGGTGTCTCTCGTCCCCACTTTGACCTAACTCAGAACTGCTGAATCTTGCCCCACCTAGGCCGCAACCAGACCTGGTGACTCTTGTCCCCAGCTATGCCTCAATTTGACCTGAAAATCTGGTCCTCACGTGTGCCTCATATGTACCTAGGACTCAGCTGGATAGAGTGGCTCTGGTTCCCACAAAGCACACCTGATACTGCTGACTGTGGTCTTATTCTATGCCTCACCAGGACGTAGTGATTCTCTTCCCCATCTTGGCCTGTATGGCCCTAGTGACTCTGGTCCTCACCCTGGCATCATTGGGACCTGGATATTCTATTCCACACCTGGTACTCGCTTTGACCAGGGAACTCTGGTCCCATTCTGGGCCTCAAACTAAACTGGTTACTCTGGTTCCCACTCTGGTTCTCACCCTTACCTGGAGGCTCTGGGCACCCCTTGGGCTTCACTTGGGCCTGGTGAATCTGTTCCTTAGCTGGTCCGCACCTGGATCTCGTGACTGCTCGCCACCTGGGCCTCACCGGGACTTGGTGAATCCTGTTGCCACCTGCGCCTCACCTGGTCCTTGTGACTGTATTCCCACCTGGACCTCACCTGGATCTGGTGTCTCTGGTTCCCATATGGGGCTCTCCTGGACCTGGTTGCTGTGGTGTCCATCTGGCCTCACCTGGAACAAGATGACTCTGATCCATATTTGGGCCTCTCCTGGACCTGTTGTCTCTGGTCCATACCTGGGCATCATTGCGACCTGGATATTCTCTTATGTACCTGGGCCTCACGTGGACCTGGTGACTGTGATCCCACCTGGGCCTCACCTGGACGAGGTGACTGGTACCTCACCTGAACCTGGTGACTCAGGTCCTCATATGGGCATCATGGGACCTGGTTTCTCAGTTCCACATTGGGGCCTCACCTGGACCTACTGATTCTCGTCCCCCTCTGGGCCTCACCGTGACATGGTGACTCTGTTCCCCACCTGGATATCGCCAGAACTGGGTGACTCTGTTCCCCCTCTGGGACTCACCCGTAGGTGGGTTACTGGCGCTCAACTGGGCCTCAAAAGGACCCTGTGATTCTACTCCTCACTTAGGACTCGTCCGGTCCTTGTGACTATTTTCCTACCTGGCATCAATGGGACATGGTTACTCTGTTCCCCACCTGGGCCTCACCAGGACATTATAACTTTCCTCCACAATTTGGCCTCAACTGGTCCTGATGACTCAACTGGTCTTGATGACTAAACTGATGACTCAACTGGTCCTGATGAATCGAAAAGAATCGAACTGAATGGAATCGAATCCAAAAGAATCGAATCGAATCCAAAAGAATCGAATTGAATTGAATCAAAAGAAATGAATTGAATTGAATCAAAAAGGAACTAATCGAATCAAATCGAAAAAACTCGAATAGAATCAAATCGAATCAAAAAGAATCGAATAGATTCGAATAAAAAAGAATCGAATTGAGGGATCCCTGGGTGGCGCAGCGGTTTGGCGCCTGCCTTTGGCCCAGGGCGCGATCCTGGAGACCCGGGATCGAGTCCCACATCGGGTTCCCGGTGCATGGAGCCTGCTTCTCCCTCTGCCTGTGTCTCTGCCTCTCTCTCTCTCTCTGTGTGTGTGTGACTATCAAAAATAAATAAAGAAAAAAATATTTAAAAAAAATAAAAATAAAAAAATAAAAATATCAAATCGAATCGAATCGCAAAGATCCGAATTGAAAAGACTCGAATTGAAACGAATCGATTTGAAACGAAAAGAATGGAATCGAATCGAATCGAATTGAAAGAATCGAATTGAATAGAAAAAAATCGAATAGAAAAGAATCGAACCGAAAAGAAAAGAATCAAATTGAATCAGTCGATTAAATTCTAGTCGAATCGAATCAAAAAGAATGAAATCGAGTCGAATCGAATCGAAAAGAATCGAATCGAATCGAAAAGAATCGAATTGTATCTAATCAAAAAGAATCGAATCGTATCGACTCGAATCGAAAAGAATCCAATTGCATCATCGAATGGAAACTAATCGAATTGAATAGAATAGAAAAGAATCGAATCGAATCAAATCGAAAACACTCGAATTGATCGAAAAAAATCGAATTGAATCAAATCGAATCGAAATGAAAAGAATCGAATCGATTCAAATAGAAAAGAATCGAATCGAAAAGAATCAAATCGACACGAAAAGAATCGAATCGAATCAAAAAGTATCGAATTGATTCGAAAACATTCGAATCGAAAAGAATCGAATTGAAATGAATCCGATCGAAATGAAAAGAATCTACTCGATTCGAATCCAAAAGAATCGAATCCAAAAGAATCGAATCGAATCCAAAAGAATCGAATTGAATTGAATCAAAAGAAATGAATTGAATTGAATCAAAAAGGAACTAATCGAATCAAATCGAAAAAACTCGAATAGAATCAAATCGAATCAAAAAGAATCGAATAGATTCGAATAAAAAAGAATCGAATTGAGGGATCCCTGGGTGGCGCAGTGGTTTAGCGCCTGCCTTTGGCGCAGGGGCGATCCTGGAGACCCGGGATCGAATCCCACATCGGGCTCCCGGTGCATGGAGCCTGCTTCTCCCTCTACCTGTGTCTCTGCCTCTCTGTCTCTCTCTGTGACTATCATAAAAAAAAAGAATCGAATTGAATCGCGTTGAAAAAAATCATAAAGAATCAAAATGAAAAGAATCGAATTCCATGTAACGAAAAGATTCGAATTGAAAAGAATCGAATCGAAACAAAAGAATCGAATCGAATCGACATGAATCAAAAAGAATCGAATCAAAACGAATCGAAAAGAAACAAATCAAGTAGAATCTAAAAGAATCTAATCGAATCAAAATGAAAAAATTCGAATACAATTGAATGGAAAAGAATCAAAACGAATCGAACCGAAGAGAATCGATTCGAATCAAAATAAAAAGTATCGTATCAAATCGAATCGAAAAGAATCATATCAAATAGAATCGAAAGAATGGAATCAAATCTAAAACAATCGAATCGAATCGAAAAGAATCGGATTGAATGGAATAGAATCGAAAAGAATAGAATAGAATCGAAAGAAATCGAATAGAATGAAATCAAATAAAAAAAATCGAATTGAATTGATCCTAACCAAAATAAGCGAAATGAATCGACTCGAACCGAAAAAAATAAAATCGAATAGAATCTTATCTCACCGAAAATAATCGAAATGAATAGAATCTAAAAGAATCGAATTGAATCAAATCGAAAAGAATCGAATGGAATCCAATCGAAAAGAATCAAATTGATTCGAATCGAAACAAATTGAATCCAATCGAAAAGAATCTAATTGAATCGAATCGAAAAGAATCGAATTCAATCAAAACGAATCGATTCGAATGGAATAGAAAAGAATAGAATAGAATAGAATCGAAAAGAATCTACTCGAATCGAAAAGAATCGAATCGAAAAGAATTGAATCGAATCGAAAAGAAACGAATCGAACCGAATCAAAAAGAAAACAATCGAATCGAATCAAATACAAAAGAATCGCTTTGAATAGCATAGAATTGAAAAGAATCGAATCAATCGAATTGAAAACAATCGAATCGAAAAGAATCGAATCAAAAAAAGTCGAATCGAAATGAAAACAATCGAATCGAATCTAAAAGAATTGTATTGAATTGAATCGAGTCGAAAAGACTCGAATCAAAAAGACTCGAATCTAATTGAATCAAATCGAAAAGAATCTAATAGAAACCACTCGAACAGAATCAAATCGAAATGATTCAAAATGAATCGAATAGAATAGAATCGAAAAAAATCGAATAGATTCGAAACGAATCGAAACGAAATGAATCGAAGAGAATCGATTAGAATCGAAATGAAAAGAATCGTATTGAATCGAATCGAAAAGAATCAAATCAAATCGAATCAAAAGAATTGAATCAAATCGAAAAGAATCCAATCGAATTGAAAAGAATCGAACTGAATGGAATCAAATCGAAAAGAATAGAATCGAATTAAAAATATCAAATCGAATCGAATCGAAAAGAATCGAATTGAAAAGACTCGAATTGAAACGAATCGATTTGAAACGAAAAGAATCGAATCGATTCGAATTGAAAGAATCGAATTGAATAGAAAAAAATCGAATAGAAAAGAATCGAACCGAAAAGAAAAGAATCAAATTGAATCAGTCGATTAAATTCTAGTCGAATCGAATCAAAAAGAATGAAATCGAGTCGAATCGAATCGAAAAGAATCGAATTGTATCTAATCAAAAAGAATCGAATCGTATCGACTCGAATTGAAAAGAATCCAATTGCATCATCGAATGGAAACTAATCGAATTGAACAGAATAGAATAGAATCGAATCGAATCAAATCGAAAACAATCAAATTGAATTGATCGAAAAGAATCGAATTGAATCAAATCGAATCGAAATGAAAAGAATCGAATCGATTCAAATAGAAAAGAATCGAATCGAAAAGAATCAAATCGACACGAAAAGAATCGAATCGAATCGAAAAGTAGCGAATTGATTCGAAAATATTCGATTCGAAAAGAATCGAATTGAAATGAATCCGATCGAAATGAAAAGAATCTACTCGATTCGAATCCAAAAGAATCGAATCCAAAAGAATCGAATCGAATCCACAAGAATCGAATTGAATTGAATCAAACGAAATGCATTGAATTGAATCAAAAAGGAACTAATCAAATCAAATCGAAAAAACTCGAATAGAATCAAATCGAATCAAAAAGAATCGAATAGATTCGAATAAAAAAGAATCGAATTGAGGGATCCCTGGGTGGCGCTGCGGTTTAGCGCCTGCCTTTGGCCCAGGGCGCGTTCCTGGATACCCGGGACTGAATCCCACATCGGGCTCCTGCTGCTTGGAGCCTGCTTCTCCCTCTGCCTGTGTCTCTGCCTCTCTCTCTCTCTCTTTGTGACTATCATAAAAAAAAGAATCGAATTGAATCGAGTTGAAAAAAATCATAAAGAATCAAATCGAAAAGAATCGAATTCCATGATTCCCCACCGGGACATGATTGCTGTGGACTACTTCTTGGCCTCACCTGGAACTGGTGACTCTGATCCTCACTGGGCCTCAACCGATCTGGTGACTCTGGTTCTCACCTGTGGACCGTTATGACCTGGATACTCTGGTCGACACCTGAGCCTTACCTGGACATGATGACTCTGGAACCCTTCTGGGCGTCACTCTGACATGGTGACTCTGGTCCCCATCTGGATGTCACCTAGACCAGGTGAATCTGGAACCCCTCTACCCTCAACTAGACCTGGTGACTCTGGTCCTCAAGTGGGCGTCACCGGGACCTAGTGAATATGCTCCCCACCTGCACCTCATCTGGACCTGATGACTCTGGTTCTACCTGGGCATCATCGGGACATGGTTACTCTATTCCCCACTGGGATTAACCTGATCCTGGTAACTCTGGTCCTGACTTTGGCCTCTTCTGTACCAGGTTACTCTGGCTCCACCTGGGCCTCACCTGTAACTGATGACTCTGATCCTAAGCATCGCCTCACCTGACCTGGTGACGGTGGTTCCCATCGTGACCTCCCTGGACCTCATGTCTCTGGTCCCACCTGGGCCTCACCAGGACATTGTGTATCTGGTACCCACCGGGGTAGCATCAGGATATGGTTACACTGTTCACTAACAGTGACCCAGCCGGACCTATTAACTCTGGTCTTCACCTGGGCCACACCTGGACATGGTGACACTGGTTCCCACCTGGGTCTCACCTGGACATGGTGAGTCAGATCCCCACCTGGTCCTCACCTGTAACTGGGGATTCTCGTTCCCACATGGATATCATGTGTACCTGGTGGCTGCAGTGTTTCTAGCTTCTCATGTACATCGTGACCCTGATCCCCACCAGGGCCTCACCGGGACCTGGTGTGTGTGGTTGCCCCCGGCACCTCACCGGGACCTGGTGATTCTGGTCTGCATCTGAGACTACCATGGATCTGGTGACTGTGGTCCGCACCTGGGCTTCACCTGGATTTGGGGACTCCTGTCTCCATCTGGGCCTCACCTGGCCCTGTTGACCATGGTCCTCAACTGCGCAAAATTGGGACCCTGTGACTGTGTTCCACAACTGGACCTCACCTGGACTAGGTGACTCTGGTCCAACTTTGGGTCTCACCGTGCCCTAGTGACTGTGAATCCCACTTTGGCCTGACTTAGACCTGCTGACCCTGGTTGCCACCTGCTTCTGACCTTGAACTGTTGACTCTGGTTCTTTCATGGGACTCCTCTGGACCTGGTGATCCTGGTCCCCACCTGGGCCTCACTTGGACGTGGTGACTCTTGTCACCACCGGGGAATCACCTGGACCTGCTTACTGTGTTCCACACCTGGGCCTCAATAGACCTGTTGACCATGGTCCCCATGCCGGCCTCACATGGACCTGTTGCCTCTGATCCCCACCGGGGCCTCACGTGTACCTGGTAACTCTGGTCCTCACCTGGGCCTCATCTGGACCTAGTGACTCTGGTCCCCACCTGGGCTTCACCTGGATCTGGTGACTCTGGTCCCCACCTGGACTTCACTTGGATCTGGTGACTCTGGTCCCCACCTGCACCTCTCCTGGAACTGGTGACTCTCTTTCCAACATGGACCTCACCTGGATCTGGTGATTCTGGTCCTCAGTTTGGCCTCACTTGGACCTGGCCTCTCTCGTCCCCACTTTGACCTAACTCAGAACTGCTGAATCTTGCCCCACCTAGACCGCACCCAGACCTGGTGACTCTTGTCCCCAGCTATGCCTCAATTCGACCTGATGAATCTGGTCCTCACGTGGGCCTCACATGGACTTGGGACTCAGCTGGATAGAGTGGCTCTGGTTCCCACAAAGGTTCACCTGAAACTGGTGACTCTGGTCTTATTCTATGCCTCGCCAGGACCTATTGATTCTGTTCCCCATCTGGGCCTGCATGGCCCTAGTGACTCTGGTCCTCACCCAGGCATCATTGGGACCTGGATACTCGATTCCACACCTGGGCCTCACTTTGACCAGGGACCTCTGGTCCCATTCTTGGCCTCAAACTAAACTGGTTACTCTGTTTCCCCCTCTGGGCCTCACCCTTACCTGGTGAGTCTGGTCACCCCTTGGGTTCACTTGGGCGTGGTGAATCTGGTCTTTACCTGGTCCTCTCCCAGACCCGGGGACTCTGGTCAACACCTGGGCCTCACCTGGATCTGGTGAATCTATTCCGTTCTGGGCCTCACCCAGTCCTGGTGACTTTGTTCCCCACCTGGACCTGATTGCTGTGGACTCCTTGGCCTCACCTGGAACTGGAGACTCTGATCCTATCTGCGCGTCACCCAGATCTGGTGGCTCTGGTCCTCACCTCGGCATCATTGGTACCTGGTGACTCTGTTCCACACCTGAACCTCACCTGGACATGATGACTCTGGATCCCCTCTGGGCCTCACCATGACCTGGTGACTCTGGTCCCAATCTGGATATCACCTGGCCCAGGTGATTCTGGTACCCCTCTGGGCCTCAACCAGATCTGGTGACTCTGGTCCTAAACTGGGCCTCACCTGGACCTAGTGAATGTGCTCCATTTGGGCCTCATTTAGACCTGGTGACTCTGTTCACTACCTGGGCAACATCGGGACATGATTCCACTGCATGGCCTGCAGGTTGGCCTCAATTAGACCTGGTATCTCTGGACCCTCCCTGGGCATCATCGGGACACGGTTCTTCTGCATGGCCTGCACGTATGCCTCACCTGGCCCTGCTGAGAGTTTTTGCCACCTGGGCCTCACCCCTACCTGGTGACACAGGGCCCGACGTGGGCCTCACTTGGACCTGGTGAATCTTGTCCTTACCTGGTACTCACCGGAACTGGTAACTCTGGTCACCACTTGGGAACCACCTGGAGCAGTGAATCTGGTGCCCATCTGGGCCTCACCCAGTCCTGGTGACTTTGTTCCCCACCTGGACCTCATTGATGTGGACTCTTTCTTGGCCTCACCTGGAACTGGTGACTCTAATCCTATCTGCGCGTCACCCAGATCTGGTGACTCTGGTCCTCACCTGGGCATCATTGCTACCTGGTTTCTCTGTTCCACTCCTGAGCCTCAGCTGGACATGATGACTCTGGAACCTCTCTGGGACTCACCCTGACCTGGAGACTCTGGTCCCCATCTCGATGTCACCTGGACCAGGTGATACTGGTACCCCTCTAGGCCTCAACCAGATCTGGTTACTCTTGTCCTCAAATGGGCCTCACCTGGACCTAGTGAATATGCTCCATCTGTGCCTCATTTGGACCTGGTGACTCTGGTCCCTACCTGGGCATCATCGGGACATGGTTCCACTGCATGGCCTGCAGGTTGGCCTCACCTGGACCTGGTAAATCTAGTCCCTACCTGGGCATCATCGGGACATGGTTCCTCTGCATGGCCTGTAGGTTGGCCTCACCTGGACCTGGTGAGTTGGGTTGCCACCTGGGCCTCACACATACCTGGTGACAGAGGTCCCCACGTGGGCCTCACTTGGTCCTGGTGAATCTGGTCCTTACGTCGTCCTCACCCAGAACTGGTAACTCTGGTCACCACCTGGGAATCATCTGGACCTGGTGAATCTGGTCCCCATCTGGGCCTCACCCAGTCCTGCTGACTTTGTTCACCACCTGGACCTGATTGCTGTGGACTCCTTCTTGGCCTCACCTGGAACTGGTGACTCTGATCCTAACTCTGCCTCACCCAGATCTGGTGACTCTGGTCCTCACCTGTGGACCATTATGACCTGGATACTCTGTTACACACCTGAGCCTCACCTGGACATGATGACTCTGGATCTACTCTGGGTCTCACCCTGATATGGTGACTCTGGTCCCCATCTGGATGTCACCTAGACCAGGTGAATCTGGTACGGCTCGAGGCCTCAACTATACCTGGTGACTCTGTTCCTCAACTGGGCCTCACCGGGACCTAGTGAATATGCTCCCCACCTGCGCCTCATCTGGACCTGGTGACTCTGGTTCTACCTGGGAATCATCGGGACATGATTATTCTATTCCCCATTGGGACTGACCTGATACTGGTATCTCTGTTCTGACTTTGGCCTCTTCTGTTCCAGGTGACTCTGGCTCCACCTGGGCCTCACCTGTAACTGGTGACTCTGATGCTAAGCATCGCCTCACCTGACCTGGTGACTGTGGTTCCCAACGGGACCTCACCTGGACCTCATGTCTCGGGTCACACCTGGGCCTCACCAGGACCTGGTGTCTGTGGTACCCACCTGGGTAGCATTAGGATATGGTTACACTGTTCACTAACAGTGACCCAGCCGGACCTATTAACTCTGGTCTTCATCTGGGCCACACCTGGACATGGTGACACTGGATCACACCTGGGCCTCACCTGGACATGGTGAGTCGGATCCCCACCTGGTCCTCACCTGTAACTGATGATTCTCGTTCCCACATGGACATCATGTGGACCTGGTGGATGCAGTGTTTATAGCTTCTCATGTACCTCGTCACTCTGGTCCCCACCAGGGCCTCACCGGGACCTGTTGAGTGTGGTTGCCACCGGCAACTCACCTGGACCTGGTGATTCTGGTCTGCACCTGAGACTACCCTGGATCTGCTGAATGTGGTCCCCACCTGGGCTTCACCTGGATTTGGGGACTATGGTCCCCATCTGGGCCTCACCTGGCCCTGTTGACCATGGTCCTAAACTGGGCAAAATTGGGACCCGGTGACTGTGTTCCACAACTGGACCTCACCTGGACCAGGTGACTCTGGTCCCACTCTGGGTCTCACCGTGCCCTAGTGACTGTGAACCCCACTTTGGCCTGCCTTGGAACTGCTGACCCTGGATGCCACCTGCGCCTGACCTCGAACTGTTGACTCTGGTTCTTTCAAGGACCTCCACTGGACATGGTGATCCTGGTCCCCACCTGGGCCTCAACTGGACGTGGTGACACTTGTCACCACCTGGGACTCACCTGGACCTGGTTACTGTGTTCCACACTTGGGCCTCAGGTAGACATGTTGACCATGGTCCCCAAGCCGGCCTCACAGGGACCTGTTGCCTCTGATCCCCACCGGGGCCTCACGTGTACCTGGGAACTCTGGTCCTCACCTGGGCCTCATCTGGACCTAGCGACTCTGGTCCCCACCTGGGCTTCACCTGGATCTGGTTACTCTGGTCCCCACCTCGACTTCACCTGGATCTGGTGACTCTGGTCCCCACCTGTACCTCTCCTGGTCCTGCTGACTCTCTTTCCAACATGGATCTCACCTAGATCTGGTGACTCTCTTTCCAACATTGACCTCACCTGGATCTGGTGACTCTGGTCCCCACCAGGACCTCTCCTGCACCTGGTGACTCCTTTCCAACATGGACCTCACCTGGATCTGGTGACTCTGGTCCTCAGTTTGGCCTCACCTGGACTAGGTGTCTCTCGTCCCTGCTTTGATCTAACTCAGAACTGTTGAATCTTGTCCCACCTAGACCGCATCCCGACCTGGTGACTCTTGTCCCCAGCTATGCCTCAATTCGACCTGATGAATCTGGTTTTCACGTGGGCCTCACATGGACCTGGGACTCAACTGGATAGAGTGGCTCTGGTTCCCACAAGGGGCTCACCGGATACTGCTGACTGTGGTCTTATTCTATGCATCACCAGCACCTAGTGATTCTGTTCCCCATCTGGGCCTGCATGGCCCTAGTGACTCTGGTCCTCACCCAGGCATCATTGGGACCTGGATACTCTATTCCACACCTGGGCCTCACTTTGACCAGGCACCTCTGGTCCCATTCTGGGCCTCAAACTAAACTGGTTACTCTGGTTACCACTCTGGGTCTCACCCTGACGTGGTGACTCTGGTCCCCACCTGGATATCACCAGAACCGGGTGACTCTGGTCCCCCTCTGGGACTCACCTGGAGCTTGGGACACTGGTCCTCAACTAGGCCTCAGCAGGACCTGGTGAATCTACTCCTCACTTAGGCTTCGACTGGACCTGTGACTCTTCCCAGCTGGCATCAATGGGACATGGTTACTCTGTTCCCCACCTGGGCCTCACCTGGACATGATAACTTTGCTCCGCACCCTGTCCTCAAATGGTCCTGATGACTCTGGTCCCCCCACCTAGGCCTCAATCTGGACCTGGTGACTGCGGTCCCCACCTGGGTCTCACATGGACCTGGTGACTCTCGTTCCCACATGAATCACACCTGGACCTGCTGACTGTGGTGTTCTTGTAGACTCATTTTACCTAGTGACTCTGGTCCCCACTAGGTGCTCTCCTGGATTTGGTGACTTTGGCCTGCTGGTTGGCCTCACCTGGACCTGGTGAGTGGGGTTGACACCTGGGCCTCACCCATACGTGGTGACACAGGTCCCCACGTGGGCTTCACTTGGACCTGGTGAATCTGGTCCTTACCTGGTCCTCACCCGGAACTGGTCGGTCTGGTCACCACCTGTTAATCACATGGGCCTGGTGAATCTGGTCCCAATCTGGGCCTCACCCTGTCCTGGTGACTTTGTTCCCCACCTGGACCTGATTGCTGTGGACTCCTTCTTGGCCTCACCTGGAACTGGTGACTCTGATCCTAAGTGGGCCTCCCCCAGATCTGGTGACTCTGGTCCTCACCTGTGGACCATTATGACCTGGATACTTTGTTCCAAACCTCAGCCTCACCTGGACATGATGACTCTGGAACCCCTCTGGGCCTCACCCTGACATGGTGACTCCGGTCCCCATCTGGAAGTCACCTAGACCAGGTGAATCTGTTACCACTCTAGGCCTCAACTTGCCCTGGTGACTCTGGTCCTCAACTGGGCCTCACCGGGACCTAGTGAACATGCTCCAAACCTACGCCTCATCTGGACCTGGTGACTCTGGTTCTACTTGGGCATCATCGGGACATGGTTACTCTATTCCCCACTGGGACTGACCTGATCCTGGTAACTCTGGTCCTGACTTTGGCCTCTTCTGTACCAGGTGACTCTGTCTCCACCTGGGCTTCACCTGTACCTGGTGACTCTGATCCTAAGCATGGCCACACCTGACCTGGTGACTGGGGAACCCATCGGGACCTCACCTGGACCTCATGTCTCCGGTCCCACCTGGCCCTCACCAGGACCTTGTGTCTCTGGTACCCACTTGGATAGCATCAGGATATGGTTACACTCTTCACTAACAGTGACCCAGCCGGACCTATTAACTCTGCTCTTCACCTGGGCCACACCTGGACATGGTGATTCTGGTCTGCAACTGAGACTACCCTGGATCTGTTGACTGTGGTCCCCACCTGGGCTTCACCTGGATATTTGACTCCGGTCCCCCTCTGGGTCTCACCGTGCCCTAGTGACTGTGAACCCCACTTTGGCCTGACTTGGACCTGTTGATCCTGTTTGCCACCTGCGCTTGACCTCGAACTGTTGACTCTGATTCTTTCAAGGCCCTCCCCTGTACCTGGTGATCCTGGTCTCCACCTGGGCCTCACCTGGACGTGGTGACTCTTGTCACCACCGGGGACTCACTTGGATCTGCTTACTGTGTTCCATACCTGGGCCTCAAGTAGACCTGTTGACCATTGTCCCCAAGCCGGCCTCACATGGACCTGTTGCCTCTGATTAAAACCAGAGATCACGTGTACCTGGTTACTCTGGTCCTCACCTGGGACTCATCTGGACCTAGTGAGTCTGGTCGCCATCAGGGCTTCAGGTGGATCTGGTGACTCTGGTCCCCAACTGGGAATCACCTGGATCTGATGACTCTGGTCCCCACCTGGACCTCTCCTGGACCTGGTGACTCTCTTTCCAACATGACCTCACCTGGATCTGTTGACTCTGGTCCTCAATTGGCCTCCCCTGGACCTGATGTCTCTCGTCCCCACTTTGACCTAACTCAGAACTGCTGAATCTTACCCCACCTAGGCCGCACCCAGACTTGGTGACTCTTGTCCCCAGCTATACCTCAGTTCGACCTGATGAATCTGGTCCTCACGTGGGCCTCACATGGACCTGGGACTCAGCTGGATAGAGTGGCTCTGTTTCCCACAAGGGGCTCACCTGATACTGGTGACTGTGGTTTTATTCTATGCCTCACCAGGACCTAGTGATTCTGTTCCACATCTGGGCCTGCATGGCCCTAGTGACTCTGGTCCACACCCAGGCATCATTAGGACCTGGATACTCTATTCCACAACTAGGCCTCACTTTGACCAGGGACCTCTGGTCCCATTCTGGGCCCCAAACTAAACTGGTTAACTGGATCCCCTCTGGGCCTCACCCTTACCTGGTGACTCTGGTCACCCCTTGGGCTTCACTTTGGCCTGGTGAATCTGGTCCTTAATTGTCCGCACCTGGATCTGGTGACTGGTCGCCACCTGGGCCTCTCCTGGACTTGGTGAGTCTTGTTGCCACCTGCGCCTCACCTGGACCTTGTGACTCTGGTCCCACCTGAACCTAACCTGGATCTGGTGGCTCTGGTTCCCATTTGGGGCTCTCCTGGACCTGGTTCCTGTGGTCTCCATCTGGCCTCACCTGGAACTCAATGACTCTGATCCATATTTGGGCCTCTCTTGCACCTGTTGACTCTGGTGTTTACCTGGGCATCATTGAGACCTGGATACTCTCTTATATACCTGGGCCTCACCTTGACCTGGTCACTGTGGTCCCACCTGGGCCTCACCTGGACGAGGTGACTGGTTCCCACAGGGACCTCACCTGGACCTGGTGACTCAGGTCCTTATATGTGCATCATGGGACCTGGTTTCTCAGTTCCACATCGCGGCCTCACCTGGACCTAGTGGTTCTCGTCGCACTCTGGGCCTCACCCTGACGTGGTAACTCTGGTCCCCATCTGGATATCACCAGAACCGGGTGACTCTGGTCCCCCTCTGGGACTCACCCAGAGCTGTGGACACTGGTCCTCAACTGAGCCTCTACAGGACCTGATGAATCTACTCCTCACTTATGCCTCGTCTGGACCTTCTGACTCTTTTCCCACCGGGCATCAATGGGACATGGTTACTCTGTTCCCCACCTGGGCCTCACCTGGACATGATAACTTTGCTCCGCACTTTGGCCTCAACTGGTCCTGATCACTCTGGTCCCCCAACCTAGGCCTCAATCAGGACCTGATGACTGTGGTCCCCACCTGGGTCTCACCTGGACCTGGTGACTCTCGTTCCCACATGAACCACAGCTGGACCTGGTGACTGTGGTGTTCTTGTAGACTCACATTTACCTGGTGAGTCCGGTACCCACAAGGGCCTCACCTGCATCTGGTGACTCTGGCCTGCAGGTTGGCCTCACCTGGACCTGGTGAGTGGGGTTGCCACCTGGGCCTCACCCACACCTGGTGATTCAAATCCTCACGTTGGTCTCTTGGACCTGGTGAATCTGGGCCTTACCTGGTCCTCTCCCACACCCGGGGACTCTGGTCACCACCTGGGCCTCACCAGGAACTGGAGAATCTAGTCCACATCTGGGCCTCACCCAGTCCTGGTGACTTTGTTCCCACATGGACCTGATTGCTGTGGACTCTTTCTTGGCCTCACCTGGAACTGGTGACTCTGATCCTATTGTGCGTCTCCCACATCTCGTGACTCTGGTCCTCACCTGGGCATCATTGATACCTGGTTACTCTGTTCCACACCTGAGCCTCACCTGGACATGATGACTCTGGAACCTCTCTGGGACTCACTCTGACCTGGTGACTCTGGTCCCCATCTGGATGTCAACTGGACCAGGTGATTCTGGTACCCCTCTAGGGCTCAAGGTGATCTGGTGACTCTGGCCCTCAACTGGGCCTCACCTGGACCTAGTGAATATACCCCATCTGGGCCTCATTTGGACCTGGTGACTCTGGTCCCTACCTGGGCATCATCGGGATATGGTTCCACGGCATGGCCTGCAGGTTGGCCTCACCTGGACCTGGTGAGTGGGGTTGTCCTCAACTAGGCAAAATTGGGACCCGGTGACTGTGTTCCACAAGTGGCCTCACCTGGACCAAGTGACTCTGGTCCTCCTCTGGGTGTCACCGTGCCCTAGTGACTGTGAACCCAACTTTGGCCTGACTTGGACCTGCTGACCCTGGTTGCCACCTGCGCTTGACCTCGAACTGTTGACTCTGGTTCTTTCAAGGGCCTCCCCTGGACCTGGTGATCCTGGTCCCCACCTGGGCCTCACCTGGACGTGTTGACTCTTGTCACCACCGGGGACTCACCGGGACCTGCTTACTGTGTTCCACACCTGGGCCTCAAGTAGACCTGTTGACCATGGTCCCCAAGCCAGACTCACATGGACATGTTGCCTCTGATCCCCACCGGGGCCTCACGTGTACCTGGTAACTCTGGTCATCACCTGGGCCTCATCTGGACCTAGTGACTCTGGTCCCCACCTGGACTTCACCTGGATCTGGTGACTCTGGTCCACCCCAGGACCTCTCCTGGACCTGGTGACTCCTTTCCAACATGGACCTCATGTGGATCTGGTGACTCTGGTCCTCAGTTTGGCCTCACCTGGACTTGGTGTCTCTCGTCCCCACTTTGACCTAACTCAGAACTGCTGAATCTTGCCCCACCTAGGCCGCACCCAGACCTGGTGACACTTGTCCCCAGCTATGTCTCAATTCGACCTGATGAATCTGGTCCTCACGTGTGCCTCTCATGTACCTGGGACTCAGCTGGATAAAGTGGCTCTGGTTCCCACAAGTGGCTCACTGGATACTGCTGACTGTGGTCTTATTCTATGCATCACCAGCACCTAGTGATTCTGTTCCCCATCTGGGCCTGCATGGCCCTAGTGCCTCTGGTCCTCACCCAGGCATCTTTGGGTGATGGACCCAATGATCCTCACCCAGGATACTGTATTCCACACCTGTGCCTCACTTTGACCAGGGACTTCTGGTCCCATTCTGGGCCTCAAACTAAACTGGTTACTCTGGTTCCACTCTGGGCCTCACCCTTACCTGGTGACTCTGGTCACCCCTAGGGGTTCACTAGGGTCTGGTGAATCTGGTCCTTAGCTTGTCGGCACCTGGATCTGGTGACTGTTCGACACCTGGTCCTCACCTGGACTTGGTGAATCCTGTTGCCACCTGTGCCTCACCTGGACCTTGTGACTCTGGTCCCACCTGGACCTCACCTGGATCTGGTGGCTCTGGTTCCCATATGGGGCTCTCCTGGACCTGGTTCCTGTGGTCTCCAACTGGCCTCACTTGGAACACAATGACTCTGAACAATATTTGGGCCTCTCCTGTACCTGTTGACTCTGGTCCTTATCGGCATCATTGGGAGCTGGATACTCTGTTATATACCTGGGCCTCACCTGGATCTGGTGACTCTGGACCCCACCTGGACTTCACCTGGTTCTGGTGAATCTGGTCCCCACCTGGACCTCGCTTGGACCTGGTGACTCTCTTTCCAACATGGACCTCACCTCTATCTGGTGACTCTGGTCCTCAGTTTGGCCTCACCTGGACCTGGCGTCTCTCGTCCCTACTTTGACCTAACTCAGAACTGCTGAATCTTGCCCCACCTAGGCCGCCACCAGACCTGGTGATTCGTGTCCCCAGGTATGCCTCATTTCGACTTAATGAATCTGGTCCTCACTTGAGCCTCACATGGACCTGGGACTCAGCTGGATAGAGTGGCTCTGGTTCCCGCAAGGGGCTCAAATGATACTGCTGTCTCTGGTCTTATTCTATGCCTCACCAGGACCTAGTGATTCTGTTCCCCATCTGGGCCTGCATGGCCCTAGTGACTCTGGTCCTCACAGGCATCATTGGGACCTGGATACACTATTCCACACCTGGGCTTCACACTGACTAGGGACCTCTGGTCACATTCTGGGCCTCAAACTAAACTGGTTACTGTGGTTCTCCCTCTGGGACTCACCCTTACCTGGTGACTCTGGTCACCCCTTGGGCTTCATTTGGGCCAGGTGAATCTGGTCCTTAGCTTGTCCTCACTTGGATCTGGTGAATGGTCGCCACCTGGGCCTCAACTGGACTTGGTGAATCCTGTTGCCACCTGCGCCTCACCTGGACCTTGTGACTCTGGTCCCACCTGGACCTCACCTGGATCTGGTGGCTCTGGTTCCCATATGGGGCTTTCCAGGACCTGGTTCCTGTGGTCTCCATCAGGCATCAACTGGAACAAAATGACTCTGATCCATATTTGGGCCTCTGCTGGACCTGTTGACTCTGGTCCTTACCTGGGCATCATTGGGACCTGGATACTCACTTATATACCTGGGCCTCAACTGGACCTGTTGACTGTGGTCCCACCTGGGCCTCACCTGGACGAAGTGACTGGTTCCCACAGGGACCTCACCTGGACCTGGTGACTCAGGTCCTCATATGGGAATCATGGGACCTGGTTTCAGTTCCACATCGGGGCCTCACCTGGACCTAGTGATTCTCGTCCCACTCTGGGCCTAACCCTTACGTGGTGACTCTGGTCCCCTCCTGGATATCACCAGAACCGGGTGACTCTGGTCCCCCTCTGGGACTTACCCAGAGCTGGGGACACTGGTCCTCAACTGGGCCTCAACAGGACCTGTTGAATCTACTCCTCACTTAGGCCTCGTCTGGACCTTGTGACTCTTTTCCCACCTGGCATCAATGGGACATGGTTACTCTGTTTCCCACCTGGGCCTCACCTGGATATGATAACTTTGCTCTGCACTTTGGCCTCAACTGGTCTTGATGACTCTTGTCCCCCCATTAGGCCTCAGTCTGGACCTGGTGACTGTGGTCCCCACCTGGGTCTCACCTGGACCTGGTGACTCTCGTTCCCACCTGAACCACACCTGGACCTGGTGACTGTGGTTTTCTTGTAGACTCACATTTACCTGGTGTCTCTGGGCCCCACTAGAGCCTCACCTGGATCTGGTGACTCTGGCCTGCAGGTTGGCCTCACCTGGACCTGGTCAGTGCGGTTGCCACCTGGGCCTAACCCGTACCTGGTGACTTAGGTCCCCACGTGGGCCTCCTGGACCTGGTGAATCTGGTCCTTACCTGGTCCTATCCCAGACCCGGGGACTCTGGTCACCACCTGGTCCTCACCTGGACCTGGTGAATCTGGTCCCCATCTGGGCCTCACCCAGTCCTTGTGACTTTGTTCCCCACCTGGACCTGATTGCTGTGGACACTTTCTTGGCCACACCTGGAACTGGTGACTCTGAACCTATCTGCGCGTCACCCAGATCTGGTGACTCTGGTCCTCACCTGGGCATCATTGGTACCTGGTGACTCTGTTCCTCACCTGAGCCTCACCTGGACATGATGACTCTGGAACCTCTCTGGGCCTCTTCGTGACCTGGTGACTCTGGTCCCCATGTGGATGTTACCTGGACCAGGTGATTCTGGTACCCCTCTAAGCAACAAGCAGATCTGGTGACTCTGGTCCTGAACTGGGCCTCACCTGGACCTAGTGAATTTGTTCCATCTGGGCCTCATTTGGACCTGGTGACTCTGGTCCCTACCTGGGCATCATCGGGACATGGTTCCACTGCATGGCCTGCAGGTTGGCCTCACCTGGACCTGGTAACTCTGATGTCTACCTGGGCATCATCGAGACATGGTTCCTCTGCATGGCCTGCAGTTTGGCCTCACCTGGACCTGGTGAGTGGGGTGGCAACCTGGGCCTCACACATGCAATGTGACACAGGTCCCCACGTGGGTCTCACTTGGACCTGGTGAATCTCGTCCTTACCTGGTGCTCATCCGGAACTGGTAACTCTAGTCACCACCTGGGAATCACATGGACCTGGTGAATCTGGTCCCCATCTGGGCCTCACCCAGTCCTGGAGACTTTGTTCCCCACCTGGAACTGATTGCTGTGGACTCTTTCTTGGCCTCACCTGAAACTGGTGACTCTGATCCTATCTGTGCGTGACACAGACCTGGTGACTCTGGTCCTCACCTGGGCATTATTGGTACCTGGTGACTCTGTTCCACACCTGAGCCTCACCTGGACTTGATGACTCTGGAACCTCTCTGGGACTCACCCTGACCTGGTGACTCTGGTCCCCATCTGGATGTCACCTAGACCAGGTGAATCTGGTACCCCTCTAGGCCTCAACTAGACTGGGGGAATCTGGTCCTCAACTGGGCCTCACCGGGACCTCGTGAATATACTCCCCACCTGCGCCTCATCTATACGTGGTGACTCGGGTTCTACCTGAGCATCATCGGGATGTGGTTACTCTATTCCCCACTGGGACTGACCTGATCCTGGTAACTCTGGTCCTAACTTTGGCGTCTTCTCTACTTGGTGACTCTGGCTCAACCTGTGCCTCACCTGTAACTGGTGACTCTGATCCTAAGCATGGCCTCACCTGACCTGGTGACTGTGGTTCACATCGGGACCTCACCTGGACCTCATGTCTCTGGTCCCTCCTGGGCCTCACCAGGACCTGGTGTCTCTGGTACCCACCTGGGTAGCATCAGGATATGGTTACACTCTTCACTAACAGTGACCCAGCCGGACCTATTAACTCTGGACTTCACCTGGGCCACACCTGGACATGGTGGCACTGGTTCCCTCTTGGGTCTCACGTGGACATGGTGATTCGGATCCCTGCCTGGTCCTCACCTGTAACTGGTGATTCTCGTTCCCACATGGACATCATGTGGATCTGGTGGCTGCAGTGTTTCTAGCTTCTCATGTACCTCGTGACTCTGGTCCCCACCAGGGCCTCACCGGGACCTGGTGAGTGTGGTTGCCACCTGCACCTCACCTGGACATGGTGATTCTGGTCTGTACCTGAGACTACCCTAGATCTGGTGACTGTGGTCCGCACCTGGGCTTCACCTGGATTTTGGGCTCTGGTTCCCATCTGGGCCTCACCTGGCCCTGTTGACCATGGTCCTCAACTGGGCAAAATTGGGACCCTGTGACTGTGATCCACAACTGGAACTCACCTGGACCAGGTGACTCTGGTATCCCTCTGGGTCTCACCGTGCCCTAGTGACTGTGAACCCCACTTTGGCCTGACTTGGACCTCCTGACCATGGTTGCCACCTGCGCGTGACCTCGAACTGTTGACGCTGTTTCTCTCAAGGGCCTCCCCTGGACATGGTGATCCTGGTGCCCACATGGGCCTGACCTGGACCTGGTGACTCTTGTCACCCCGGGAACTCACCTGGACCTGCTTACGGTGTTCCACACCTGGGCCTCAAGTAGATCTGTTGACCATGGTCCCCAAGCCAGACTCACATGGACATGTTGCCTCTGATCCCCACCGGGGCTTCACGTGTACCTGGTAACTCTGGTCCTCATCTGGGTCTCATCTGGACCTAGTGACTCTGGTCCCCACCTGGGCTTCACCTGCACTTCACCGGGATCTGGGGACTCTGGTCCACACCTGGACCTGACCTGCATCTGGTGACTCTGGTCCTCAGTTTGGCCTCACCTGGATCTGGCATCTCTCGTCCCCACTTTGACCTGACTCAGAACTGCTGAATCTTGCCCCACCTCGGCCGCAACCAGACCTGGTGACTCTTGTCCCCAGCGATGCCTCAAATCGACCTGATGAATCTGGTCCTCACGTGGGCCTCACATGGACCTGGGACTCAGCTGGATGGAGTGGCTCTGGTTCCCACAAGGGGCTCACCTGATACAGCTGACTGTGTTCTTATTCTATGCCTCACCTGGTCCTAGTGATTCTGTTCCCATCTGGGCCTGCATGGCCCTAGTGACTCTGGTCCTCACCCAGGAAACATTAGGACCTGGATACTCTATTCCACACCTGTGCCTCACATTGACCGTGGACCTCTCGTCCCATTCTGGGACTCAAACTAAACTAGTTACTGGTTCCCCTTTGGACCTCACCCTTACCTGGTAACTCTGGTCACCAGTTTGGCTTCCCTTGGGCCTGGTGAATCTGGTCCTTAGCTGGTCTCACCTGGATCTGGTGAATGGTCTGCACCTGGGCCTCACCTGGACTTGGTGAATCCTGTTGCCACATGCGCCTCACCTGGACCTTGTGACTGTGGTCCCACTTGGATCTCACCTGGATCTGGTGGCTCTGGTTCCCATATGGGGCTCTCCTGGACCTGGTTCCTGTGGTCTCCATCTGGCCTCACCTGGAACACAATGACTCTGATCCATATTTGGGCCTCTCCTGCACCTGTTGACTATGGTCCTTACATGGGCATCATTGGGACCTTGATACTCTCTTATATACCTGGGCCTCACCTGGACCTGGTGACTTTGGTCCCACCCGGGCTTCTACGGGATGAGGTGACTGGTTCCCACAGGGACCTCACCTGGACCTGGTGACTCAGGTCCTCATATGGGCATCATGGGACCTGGTTTCTCAGTTCCACATCGGGGCCTCACCTGTACCTAGTGATTCTCCTCCCCCTCTGGGCCTCACCCTGACGTGGTGACTCTGGTCCCCACCTGGATATCACCAGAACCGGGTGACTCTGGTCTCCCTCTGGGACTCACCCGAAGATGGGGACACTGGTCCTCAACTGGGCCTCAATAGGACCTGGTGAATCTACTCCTCACTTAGGCATCGTCTGGACCTTGTGACTCTTTTCCCACCTGGCATCAATGGGACATTGTTACTCTGTCCCCACCTGGGCCTCACCTGGACATGATAACTTTGCTCCACTCTTTGGCCTCAACTGGTCCTGATGACTCTGGTCCCCCAACCTAGGCCTCAATCTGGACCTGGTGACTGTGGTCCCCACCTGGGTCTCACCTGGACCTGGTGACTCTCGTTCCCACATGAACCACACCTGGACCTGGTGACTGTGGTGTTCTTGTATACTCACATTTACCTGGTGACTCCAGTCCCCACTAGGGCCTCACCTGGATCTGGTGACTCTGGCCCGCCGGTTGGCCTCACCTAGACCTGGTGAGTGGGGTTGCCACCTAGGCCTCACACATAGCTGGTGACTCAGGTCCCCACGTGAGCCTCTTGGACCTGGTGAATCTGGTCCTTACCTGGTCCTTTCCCAGACCCGGGGACTCTATCCCCACCAGGGCCTCACCTGGACCTGGTGATTCTGGTCCGCATCTGGGTCTCACCCAGGTCTGGTGAATTTGTTCCCCACCTGGACCTGATTGCTGTGGACTCTTTCTTGGCCTTACCTGGTACTGGTGACTCTGATCCTAACTGGGCTTCACCCAGATCTGGTGACTCTGGTCCTCACTTGGGCATCATTGGTACCTGGTGACTCTCTTCCACACCTGAGCCTCACCTGGACCCGATGACTCTGGAACCACTCTGGGCCTCCCCCTGACCTGGAGACTCTGGTCCCCATCTGGTTATCACCTGTACCAGGTGATTCTGGTACCCTTCTAAGACTCAAGTAGATATGGTGAAACTGGTCCTCAACTGGGCCTCGCCTGGACCTAGTGAATATGCACCATCTGGGCCTTATTTGGACCTGGTTACTCTCGTCCCTACCTGGGCATCATCGGGACATGGTTCCACTGCATGGCCTGTAGATTGGCCTCAACTGGACCTGGTAAATATGGTCCCTACCTGAGCATCACCGGGACATGGTTCCTCTGCATGGCCTGCAGGTTGGCCTCACCTGGACCTGGTGAGTGCGGTTGCCACCTGGGCCTCCCCTATACCTTGTGACACAGGGCCCCACGTGGGCCTCCCTTTGACCTGGTGAATATGGTCCTTACCTGGTCCTCACTCGGAACTAGTAAGTCTGGTCACAACATGAGAATCCTCTCGACCTGGTGAATCTGGTCCCCATTGGGCCTCACCCATACCTGGTGACTCAAGTCCCTACGTGGGCCTCTTGGACCTGGTGAATCTTGTCCTTACCCGGTCCTCTCCTAGACCCGGGGACTCTTGTCACCACCTGGGCCTCACCTGGACCTGGTGAATCTGGTCCCCATCTGGGCCTCACCCAGTCCTGGTGACATTGTTCCCCACCTGGTCCTGATTGCTGTGCCCTTTCTTGGCCTCACCTGGACTGGTGAGTCTGATCCTATCTGTGCGTCACCCAGACCGGGTGACTCTTGTCCTCACCTGGGCATCATTGGTACCTGGTGACTCTGTACCACACCTGAGCCTCACCTGGAAATGTTGACTCTGGAACCGCTCTGGGCCTCACCCTGACCTAGTGACTCTGGTCCCCATCTGGATGTCACATGGACAAGGTGATTCTGGTACCCCCTAGGCCTCAAAAAGATCTGGTGACTCTGGTCTTCAAAGGGGACTCACCTGTACTTAGTGAATATGCTCCATCTGGGCCTCATTTGGACCTGGTGACTCTGGTCCATACCTGGGCATCATCGGGATATGGTACCACTGCATGGCATGCAGGTTGGCCTCACCTGGACCTGGTAAGTCTGGTCTCTACCTGGGCATCATCTGGATATGCTTCCACTGCATGGCATGCAGGTTGGTCTCACCTGGACCTGGTAACTCTTCTCCCTACCTGGGCATCATCGGGATATGGTTCCACTGCATGGCCTGCAGGTTGGCCTCACCTGGACCTGGTGAGTGTTATTGCCACCTGGGCCTCACCCATACCTGGTGACTCAGGTCCCCACGTGGGCCTCTTGGACCTGGTGAATCTGGTCCTTACCTGGTCCTTTCCCAGAACGGGGACTCTGGTCACCACCTGTGCCTCACCTGGACCTGGTGAATCTGGTACCCCTCTAGGCCTCAACAAGATCTGGTGACTCTGATCCTATCTGCGCGTCACCCAGACCTGGTGACTCTGTTCCTCACCTGGGCATCATTGGGACCTGGAGACTCTGTTCCACACCTGAGCCTCTCCTGGACATGATGACTCTGGAACCTCTCTGGGCCTCACCCTGACCTGGTGACTCTGGTCCCCATCTGGATGTCACCTGGACCAGGTGATTCTGGTACCCTTCTAGGCCTCAACCAGATCTGGTGACTCTGGTCCTCAACTGGGCCTCATTTGGACCTAGTGAATATGCACCATCTGGGCCTCTTTTGGACCTGGTGACTCTGGTCCGTACCTGGGCATCATCGGGACATGGTTCCACTGCGTGGCCTGCAGGTTGGCCTCACATGGACCTGGTAAGTCTGGTCCCTACATGGTCATCATCGGGACATGGTTCCTCTGCATGGCCTGCACGTTGGCCTCACCTGGACCTGGTCAGTGGGGTTGCCACCTGGGCCTCACCTATGCCTGGTGACACAGGTCCCCACGTGGGCCTCACTTGGACCTGGTGAATCTTGTCCTTACCTGGTCCTCACCCGGAACTGGTAAGTCTGGTCACCACCTGGATATCACCTGGACCTTGTGTATCTGGTCCCCATCTAGGCCTCACCCACTCCTGGTGACTTTGTTCCCCACCTGGACCTGATTTCTGTGGACTCCTTCTTGGCCTCACCTGGAACTGGTGACTCTGGTCCCCATCTGGGCCTCACCCAGTCCTGCTGAATTTGTTCCCCTCCTGGCTCTGATTGCTGTGGACTACTTCTTGGCCTCACCTGGAACTGGTGATCCTAACTGGGCCTCACCCAGATCTGGTGACTCTGGTCCTCACCTGTGGACCATTATGACCTGGATACTCTGTTCTACACCTGAGCCTCACCTGGACATGATGACTCTGGATCTACTCTGGGCCTCACTCTGATATGGTGACTCTGGTCCCCATCTGTATGTCACCTAGACCAGGTGAGTCTGGTACTCATCGAGGCCTCAACTATACCTGGTGACTCTGGTCCTCAACTGGGCCTCACCGGGACCTAGTAAATATGCTCCCCACCTGCGCCTCATCTCGACCTGGTGACTCTGGTTCTACCTGGGCATCATCGGGACATGGTTACTCTATTCCCCACTGGGACTGACCTGATCCTGGTAACTCTGGTCATGACTTTGGCCTCTTCTGTACCAGGTGACTCTGGCTCCACATGGGCCTCACCTGTAACTGGTGACTCTGATCCTAAGCATGGCCTCACCTGACCTGGTGACTGTGGTTCCCATCGGGAACTAAACTGGACCTCATTTCTCCGGTCCCACCTGGGCCTCAACTGGACCTGGTGTCTCTGGTACCTCCCTGGGTAGCATCAGCATATGGTTACACTGTTCACTAACAGTGACCCAGCCGGACCTATTAACTCTTGTCTTCACCTGGGCCACACCTGGACAAGGTGACACTGGTTCCCACCTGGGTCTCACCTGGACATGGTGAGTCGGATCCCCACATGGTCCTCACCTGTAACTGGTGATTCTCGTTCCCACATGGTCATCATGTGCACCTGGTTGCTGCAGTATTTCTAGCTTCTCATGTACTTCGTGACTCTGGTCCCCAGCAGGACCTCACCGGGTGCTGGTGAGTGTGGTTGCCACTTGCACCTCACCTGGACCTGGTGATTCTGGTCTACACCTGAGACTACCCTGGATCTGGTGACTGTGGTCCCCACCTGGGCTTCACCTGGATTTGGGGACTCCGGTCCCCATCTGGGCCTCACCTGGTCCTGTTGACCATGGTCCTCAAGTGTGTAAATTGGGACCCGGTGACTTTGTTCCACAACTGGACCTCACCTGGACCAGGTGACTCTGGTCCCCTTCTGGGTCTCACCGTGTCCTAGTGACTGTGAACCCCACTTTGGCCTGACTAGGACCTGCTGACCCTGGTTGCCACCTGCGCCTGACCTCGAACTGTTGACTCAGGTACTTTCAAGGGCCTTTCCTGTACCTGGTGATTCTGGTCCCCACCTCGGCCTCACCTGGACGTGGTCACTCTTGTCACCACCGGGGCTCACCTGGACCTGCTTACTGTGTTCCACAACTGGGCCTCCAGTAGACCTGTTTACCATGGTCCCCAAGCAGGCCTCACATGGACCTGTTGCCTCTGATCCCCACCGGGGCCTGACGTGTACCTGGTATCTCTGGTCCTCACCTGGGCCTCATCTGGACCTAGTGACTCTGGTCCCCACCTGGGCTTCACTGGATCTGGTGACTCTGGTCTCCACCTGGAGTTCACCTTGATCTGGTGACTCTGGTCCCCAACTGGACCTCTCCTGAACCTGGTGACTCTCTTTCCAACATGGACCTCACCTGGATCTGGTGACTCTCGTCCTCAGATTGGCCTCACCTGGACCTGGTGTCTCTCGTCCCCACTTTGACCTAACTCAGAACTGCTGAATCTTGCCCCACCTAGGCCGCACCCAGACCTGGTGACTCTTGTCCCCAGCTATGTCTCAATTCGACCTGATGAATCTGGTCCTCACGTGGGCCTCAAATGGACCTGGGACTCAGCTGGATAGAGTGGCTCTGGTTCCCACAAGGGGCTCACCTGATACTGCTGAATGTGATCTTATTCTATGCCACACCAAGACTTAGTACTTCTGTTCCCCAACTGGATCTGCATGGCTTAGTGCCTCTGGTCCTCACCCAGGCATCACGGGTGATGGACCCAAAGATCCTCACCCTGGATACTCTATTCCACACCTGTGCCTCACTTTGAACAGGGACTTCTGGTCCCATTCTGGGCCTCAAACTAAACTGGTTACTCTGGTTCCCCTCTGGGTCTCATCCTTTCCTGGTGACTCTGGTCACCCCTTGGGCTTCACTAGGGCCTGGTGAATCTGGTCCTTAGCTGGTCCGCACCTGGATCTGGTGACTGGTCGCCACCTGGGCCTTACCTGGACTTGGTGAATCCTGTTGCCCCCTCGCCTCACCTGGACCTTGTGACTGTGGTCCCACCTGGACCTCACCTGGATCTGGTGGCTCTGGTTCCCATATGGGGCTCTCCTGCACCTGGTTCCTGTGGGCTCCAACTGGCCTCACCTGGAACACAATGACTCTGAACAATATTTGGGCCTCTCCTGGACCTGTTGACTCTGGTCCTTAATTGGGCATCATTGGGAGCTGGATACTCTGTTATATACCTTTGCCTCACCAGGACCGGTGACTGTGGTCCCACCTGGGCCTCACCTGGAAGAGGTGACTGGTTCCCACAGGGACCTCACCTGGACCTGGTGACTCAGGTCCTCATATGGGCATCATGGGACCTGGTTTCTCAGTTCCACATCGGGGCCTCCCCTGGACCTAGTGATTCTCGTCCCGCTCTGGGCCTCACCCTGACGTGGTGACTCTGGTCACCACCTGGATATCACCAGAACCAGTGACTCTGGTCCCCCTCTGGGACTCACCCGGAGCTGGGGACAGTGGTCATAATCTGGGCCTCAACAGGTTCTGGTGATACTACTCCTCAGTTAGGCCACGTCTGGACCTTGTGACTCTTTTCCCACCTGGCATCAATAGGACATGGTTACTCTGTTCCCCACCTGGGCCTCAATTGGACATGATAACTTTGCTCCGCACTTTGTTCTCAACTGGTCCTGATCACTCTGGTCCCCCCACCTAGGCCTCAATCTGGACCTGGTGACTGTGGTACCCACCTGGGTCTCACCTGGACCTGGTGACTCTCGTTCCCACTTGAACCACACCAGGACCTGGTGACTGTGGTGTTCTTGTAGACTCACATTTACCTGGTGACTCCGGTCCCTACTAGGGCCTCACCTGGATCTGGAGACTCTGGCCTGCAGGTTGGCCTCACCTGGACCTGGTGAGTGGGGTTGCCACCTGGGCCTCACCCATACCTGGTGACTCAGGTCCCCACGTGGGCCTCTTGGACCTGGTGAATATGGTCCTTACCTGGTCCTTCCCAGACCCGGGGACTCTGGTCACCACCTGAGACTCACCTGGACCTGGTGAATCTGGTCCCCATCTGGGTCTCACCCAGTCCTGGTGATTTCCTCCCCACCTGGACCTGATTGATGTGGACTCTTTCTTGGCCTCACCTGGAACTAGTCACTCTGATTATATCTGCGCATCACACAGACCTGGTGACTCTGGTCCTCACCTGGGCATCTTTGTACCTGGTGACTCTGTTCCACACCTGAGCCTCACCTGGACATGATGACTCTGGAAAATCTCTGGGTCTCACCCTGACCTGGTGACTCTGGTCCCCATCTGGATGTCACCTGGACCAGGTGATTCTGGTACACCTCTAGGCCTCAACCAGATCTGGAGACTCTGGTCCTCAACCGGGCCTCACCTGGACCTAGTGAATATGCTCCATCTGGGCCTCATTTGGACCTGGTGACTCTGGTCCCTACCTGGGCATCTTCCCGACATGGTTCCACTGCATGGCCTGCAGGTTGGCCTCACCTGGACCTGGGGAGTGGGGTTGCCACCTGGGCCTCACCCATACCTGGTGACACAGGTCCCCACGTGGGCCTGACCTGGACCTGTTGAATCTTGTCCTTACCTGGTCCTCACCCGGAACTGGTAAGTCTGGTAACCACCTGGAAGTCACCTGGACCTGGTGAATCTGGTCCCCATCTGGGCCTCACCCAGTCCTGGTGAATTTGTTCCCCACCTGGACCTGATTGCTGTGGACTCCTTCTTCGGCTCACCTGGAACTGGTGACTCTGATCCTAACTGGGCCTCACCCAGATCTGCTGACTCTGGTCTTCACCTGTGTCCATTGTGACCTGGATACTGTGTTCCACACCTGAGCCCTACCTGGACATGATGACTCTAGATCCCCTCTGGGCCTCACCCGGACATGGTGACTCTGGTCCTCATCTGGATGTCACCTAGACCAGGTGAATCTGGTACCCCTCTAGGCCTCAACTAGACCTGGGGATTCTGGTCCTCAAGTGCGCATCACCGAGACCTAGAGAATATGCTCCCCACCTGCTCCTCATCTGTACCTGGTGACTCTGGTTCTACCTGCGCATCATCGGGACATGGTTACTCTATTCCCCACTGGGACTGACCTGACCCTGGTAACTCTGGTCCTGAATTTGGCCTCTTCTGTACCAGGTGACTCTGGCTCCACCTGGGCCTCACCAGTAACTGGTGACTCTGATCCTAAGCATGGCCTCACGAGACCTGGTGACTGTGGTTCCCATGGGACCTCACCTGGACCTCATGTCTCTGGGCCCACCTGGGCCTCACTAGTACCTGGTGTATCTGGTACCCACCTGGGTAGCATCAGGATATGGTTACCCTGTTCACTATCAGTGACCCAGCCGGACCTATTAACTCTGGTCTTCACCTGGGCCACACCTGGACATGGTGATACTGGTTCCCACCTGGGTCTCACCTGGACATGGTGAGTCGGATCCCCACATGGTCCTCACCTGTAAGGGGTGATTCTCGTTCACACATGGACATCATGTGGACCTGGTGGTTGCAGTGTTTCTAGCTTCTCATGCACCTCATGACTCTGATCCCCACCAGGGCCTCACCGTGTACTAGTGAGTGTGGTTTCACCTGCACCTCACCTGGACCTGGTGATTCTGGTCTGCACCTGAGACTACCCTGGATCTGGTGACTGTGGTCCCCACCTGGGCTTCACCTGGATTTGGGGACTCCGGTCCCCATCTGGGCCTCACCTGGCCCTGTTGACCATGGTCCTCAACTGGGCAAAATTGGGACCCGGTGACTGTGTTCCACAACTGGACCTCACCTGGACCAGGTCACTCTGGACCCCCTCTGGGACTCACGTGCCCTAGTGAATGTGAACCCCACTTTAGCCTGACTTGGACATGCTGACCCTGGTTGCCACCTGCGCCTGACCTCGAACTGTTGACTCTGGTTCTTTCAAGGGCCTCCACTCTACCTGGTGATTCTGGTCCCCACCTGGGCCAAACCAGGACGTGGTGACACTTGTCACCACCGGGGACTCACCTGGACCTGCTTACTGTGTTTAATAACTGGGTCTCAATTAGACCTGTTGACTATGGTCCCCAAGCCGGCCTCACATGGACCTGTTGCCTCTGATCCTCCCCGGGGCTACTCGTGTACCTGGTAACTCTGGTCCTCATCTGGGCCTCATCTGGACCTAGGTACTCCGGTCCCCACCTGGGCTTCACCTGGATCTGGTGACTCTGGTCCCCACCTGGACTTCACCTGGATCTGGGGACTCTGGTCCACACCTGGACCTGACCTACATCTGGTGACTCTGGTCCTCAGTTTGGCCTCACCTGGTCCTGGTGTCTCTCGTCCCCAGTTTGACCTAACTCAGAACTGCTGAATCTTGCCCCACCTAGGCCGCACCCAGACCTGGTGGCTCTTTTCCCAGCTATGCCTCAATACGACCTGATGAATCTGGTCCTCACGTGGGCCTCACATGGACCTGGGACTCAGCTGGATAGAGTTGCTCTGGTTCCAAGGGGCTCTGGCTCCCACAATACTGCTGACTGTGGTCTTATTCTATGCCTCACTAGGACACAGTGATTCTGTTCCCCACCTGGGCCTGCATGCCCCTAGTGACTCTGGTCCTCACCCAGGCATCATTGGGACCTGGATACTCTATTCCACACCTGGGCCTCACTTTGACCAGAGACCTCTGGTCCCATTCTGGGCCTCAAACTAAACTGGTTACTCTGGTTCCCCCTCTGGGCCTCACCATGACCTGGTGACTATTGTCACCCCTTGGGCTTCACTTGGGCCTGGTGATTCTGGTCCTTAGCTGGTCCGCACCTGGTGACTGGTCGCCACCTGGGCCTCAGCTGGACATGGTGAATCCTGTTGCCACCTGTGCCTCACCTGGACCTTGTGACTGTGGTCCCACCTGGAACTCACCTGGACCTGGTGGCTCTGGGTCCCATATGGGGCTCTCCTGGACCTGGTTCCCGTGGTATCCATCTGGACTCACCTGGAACAAAATGACTCTGATCCATATTTGGGCCTCTCCTGGGCCTTTTGACTCTGGTCCTAACCTGGGGATCATTGGCAACTGGATACTCTCTTATATACGTGGGCCTCACCTGGACCTGGTGCCTGTGGTCCCACCTGGGCCTCACCTGGACGAGTTGACTGGTTCCAACAGGGACCTCACCAGGACCTGGTGATTCAGGTCCTCACATGGGCATCATGGGACCTGGTTTCATTTCCACATCGGGGCTTCACCTGGACCTAGTGATTCTCATCCCCTTCTGGTCCTCACCCTGACGTGGTGACTCTGGTCCCCAGCTGGATATGCCCAAAACCGGATGACTCTGGTCCCCCTCTGGGACTCACCCGGAGCTGGGGACCTTCGTACTCAACCGGGCCTCAACAGGACCTGGTGAATCTACTCCTCACTTAGGTTTCGTCTGGACCTTGTGACTCTTTTCCCACGTGGCATCAATGGGACATGGTTACTCTGTTCCCCACCTGGGCCTCACCTGGACATGATAACTTTGCTCCGCACTTTGGCCTCAAATGTTCCTCATGACTCTGGTCCCCCCACCTAGGCCTCAATCTGGACCTGGTGACTGTGGTCCTCACCTGGGTCTCACCTGGACCTGGTGACTCTCGTTCCCACATGAACCACACCAGGACCTGGTGACTGTGGTGTTCTTGTAGACTCACATTTACCTGGTGACTCCGGTCCCCACCAGGGCCTCACCTGGATCTGGTGACTCTGGCATGCAGGTTGGCCTCACCTGGACCTTGTGAGTGGGGTGGCCACCTGGGCCTCACCCATACCTGGTGACTCAGGTCCCCCCGTGGGCCTATTGGACCTGGTAAATCTGGTCCTTACCTCGATGTCTCCCAGACCCGGGAACTCTGGTCACCACCTGGGCCTCACCTGGACCTGGTGAATCTGGTCCCCACCTGGGCCTCACCCAGTCCTGGGGACTTTGTTACCCACCTGGACCTGCTTGCTGTGGACACTTTCTTTTTCTCACCTAGATTTGGTGACTCTGATCCTATCTGCGCATCACCTATATCTGGTGACTCTGTTCCTCACCTGGGCATCATAGGTACCTGGTGACTCTGTTCCACACCTGAGCCTCACCTGGACATGATGACTGTGGATCCTCTCTGGGCCTTACCCTGACCTGGTGACTCTGGTCCCCATCTGGATGTCACCAGTACCTGGTGTCTCTGGTACCCACCTGGTTAGCATCAGGATATGGTACTCTGTTAACCAGCAGTGACCCATCGGGAACTATTAACTCTGGTCTTCACCTGGGCCACACCTGTACATGGTGACACTTGATTCCACCTGGGTCTCACCTGGATATGGGGAGTCGGATCCCCACCTGGTCCTCACCTGTAACTGGTGATTCTCGTTCCCACGTGGACATCATGTGGACCTGGTGGCTGCAGTGTTTCTAGCTTCTCATGTACCTCGTGTCTCTGGTACCCACCAGGGCCTCACCGGGACCTGGTGAGTGTGCTTTCCACCTGCACCTCACCTGGACCTGGTGATTCTGATCTGCACTTGAGACTACCCCGGATCTGGTGACTGTGTTCCCCACCTGGGCTTCACCTGGATTTGGGGACTCCGGTCCCCATCTGGGCCTCACCTGGCCCTGTTGACCATGGTCCTCAACTGGGCCAAATTGGGACCCGGTGACTGTGTTCCACAACTGAACCTCACCTGAACCAGGTGACTCTGGTCCCCCTCTGGATCTCACCGTGCCCTAGTGACTGTGAACCCCACTTTGGCCTGAGTTGGACCTGCTGACCCTGGTTGGCACCTACGCCTGACCTCGAAGTGTTGACTCTGGTTCTTTCAATGGCCTCCCGTGTACCTGGTGATCCTGGTCCCCACGTGGGCCTCACCTGGACGTGGTGACTCTTGTCACCTCCGGGGACTTCCTGGACCTGCTTACTGTGTTCCACACCTGGGCCTCAAGTAGACCTGTTGACCATGGTCCCCAAGCCGGCCTCACATTGACCTGTTGCTTCTGTTCCCCACCGGGGTGTCACGTGTACCTAGTAATTCTGGTCCTCACCTGGGCCTCATCTTGACCTATTGACTTGGTCCCCACCTGTGCTTCACCTGGATCTGGTGACTCTGGTCCCCACCTGGACTTCACCTGGATCTGGTGACTCTGGTCCCCACCGGGACCTCTCCTGGACCTGGTGACTCTCTTTGAACATGGACCTCACCTGGATCGGGTGCCTCTGGTCCCCACCTGGAGCTCACCTGCATCTGGTGACTCTGGCCTGCAGGTTGGCCTCACTTGGACCTGGGGAGTGGGGTTGCCACCTGGGCCTCACACATAGCTGGTGACTCAGGTCCCCACGTGGGCCTCATTTGGACCTGTTGAATCTGGTCCTTAGCTGGTCTTCTCCCAGACCCGAGGACTCTGGTCACCACCTGGGAATAAACTGGACCTGGTGAATCTGGTCCAAATCTGGGCCTCACCAAGTCCTGGTGACTTTCTTCACCACTTGGACCTGATTGCTCTGGACGCCTTCTTGGCGTCACCTGGAACTGGTGACTCTGATCCTATCTGCGTGTCACCCAGATCTGGTGACTCTGGTCCTCACCTGGGCATCACTGGTACCTGGTGATTCTGTTCCACACCTGAGCCTCATCTGGACCCGATGACTCTGGAACCACCCTGGGCCTCACCCTGACCTGGTGACTCTGGTCCACATCTGGATATCGCCTCGATCAGGAGATTCTGTTACCCTTCTAAGCCGAACCAGATATGGTGAAACTGGTCCTCAACTGGGCCTCACCTGGACCAGGTGACTCTGGACCCCCTCTGGGTCTCACCGTGCCCTAGTGACTGTGAACCCCACTTTGGCCTGACTTCGACCTGCTGACCCCGGTTGCCACCTGCTCCTGACCTCGAACTGTTGACTCTGGTTCTTTCAAGGGCTTCCCCGGGACCTGATGACCCTGGTCCATACCTGGGTCTAACCTGGACGTGGTCACTCTTGTCACCACTGGGGACTCACCTGGACCTGCTTACGGTGTTCCACACCTGGGCCTCAAGTAGATCTGTTGACCATGGTCCCCAAGCCGGCCTCACATGGACCTGTGGCCTCTGATCCCCACCGTTGCCTCACGTGTACCTGGTAACTCTGGTCCTCACCTGGGCCTCATCTGGACCTAGTGACCTTGGTCCCCACCTGGACTTCACCTGGATCTGGTGACTCTAGTCCCCACCTGGACCTCTCCTGGACTTGGTGACTCTCTTTCCAACATGGACCTCAACTGGATATGTTGAATCTGGTGTTCAGTTTGGCCTCACCTGGACCTGGCGTCTCTCGTCCCCACTTTGACCTAACTCAGAACTGCTGAATCTTGCCCCACCTAGGACGCACCCAGTCCTGGTGACTCCTGTCCCCAGCTATGCCTCATTTCGACCTGATGTATATGTTACTCACGTGGGTCTCCCATGGACCTGGGACTCAGCTGGATAGAGTGGCTCTGGTTTCCACAAGGGGCTCACCTGATACTGCTGACTTTGGTCTTATCTATGACTCATCAGGACCTAGTGATTCTGTTCCCCATCTGGGCCTGCATGGGCCTAGTGACTCTGGTCCTCACTCAGCCATCATTGGGACCTGGATACTCTATTCCACACCTGGGCCTCACTTTGACCAGGGACCTCTGGTCCAATTCGGGGCCTCAAACTAAACTGGTACTCTGGTTCCCCCTCTGGGCCTCACCCTTACCTGGTGACTCTGGTCACCCCTTGGGCTTCACTTGGGCCTGGTGAATCTGGTCCTTAGCTTGTCCTCACTTGGATCTGGTGACTGGTCGCCACCTGGGCCTCTCCTGGACTTGGTGAATCCTGTTGCCACCTGCGCGTCTCCGGGACCTTGTGACTGTGGTCTCACCTGGACCTCACCTGGATCTGGTGACTCTGGTTCCCATATGGGGCTCTCCTGGTCCTGGTTCCTGTGGTCTCCATCTGGCCTCACCTGGAACACAATGACTCTGTTCCATATTTGGGCCTCTCCTGGACCTGTTGACTCTGGTACTTACCTGGGCATCATAGGGACCTGGGTACAATCTTATATACCTGGGCCTCACCTGGACCTGGTGACTGTGGTCCCACCTGGGCCTCACCTGGATGAGGTGACTGGTTCCCACAGGGACCTCACATGGACCTGGTGACTCAGTTCCTCATATGGGCATTATGGGACCTGGTTTTTCAGTTCCCCATCGGGGCCTCCCCTGGACCTAGTGATTCTCGTCCCATTCTGGGCCTCACTCTGACGTGCTGACTCTGGTCCCCATCTGGATATCACCAGAACCGGGTAACTCTGGTCCCCCTCTGGGACTCACCCGGAGCTTGGGACACTGGCACTCAACTGGGCCTCAACATGACCTGGTGAATCTACTCCTCACTTAGGCCTCGTCTGGACCTTGTGACTCTTTTCCCACCTGGCATCAATGGGACTTGGTTACTCTTTTCCCCACCTGGGCCTCACCTGGACATGATAACTTTGCTCCACACTTTGGCCTCAACTGGTCTTGATGACTCTGGCTCCCCACCTAGGCCTCAAACTAGACCTGGTGACTGTGGTCCCCACCTGGGTCTCACCTGGACCTGGTGACTCTTGTTCCCACATGAATCACACCTGGACCTGGTGACTGTGGTGTTCTTGTAGACTCACTTTTACCTTGTGACTAAGGTCCCCACTAAGGTCTCACCTGTATCTGGTGACTCTGGCCTGCAGGTTAGCCTCACCTGGACCTGGTGAGTGGGGTTGCCACCTGGGCCTCACCCATACCTGGTGTCTCAAGTCCCCACAGGGGCCTCTTGGACCTGGTGAATCTGGTCCTTACCTGGTCTTCTCCCAGACCCGGGACTCTGGTCACCACCTGGGCCTCACCTGGACTTGGTGAATCTGGTCCCCATCTGGGCCTCACCCAGTCCTGGTGACTTTGTTCCCCACCAGGACCTCATTGCTGTGGACTGTTTCTTGGCCTCACCTGGAACTGGTGACTCTGATCCTATCTGCGCATTACCCAGATCTGGTGATCTGGTCCTCACCTGGGCATCATTGTTACCTGGTGACTCTGTTCCTCACCTGAGCCTCACCTGGATATGATGACTCTGGAACCCCTCTGGGCCTATCCCTGACCTGGTGAGTCTTGTAGCCATCTGGATGTCACCTGGACCAAGTGATTCTGGTACCCCTCTAGGCATCAACCAGATCTGGTGACACTGGTCCTCAACTGGGCCTCAACTGGACCTAGTGAATTTGCTCCATCTGGGCCTAATTTGGACCTGGTGACTCTGGTCCCTACCTGGGCATCTTCAGGACATGGTTCGACTGCATGGCCTGCAGGTCGGCCTCACCTTGACCTGGTAACTCTGGTCCCTAATGGGCATCATCGGGACACGGATCCTCTGCATGGCCTGCAGGTTGGCCTCACCTGACCTGGTGAATGGGGTTGCCACCTGAGCCTTACCCATGCCTGGTGACACAGGTCCCCACGTGGGCCTAACTTGGACCTGGTGAATCTGGTCCTTACCTGTTCCTCCCCCGGAACTGGTAACTCTGGTCACCCCCTGGGAATCACTTGGACATGGTGAATCTGGTACCAATCTGGGCCTCATCCAGTCCTGGTGACTTTGTTGCCCACCTGGACCTGATTGCTGTGGACTCCTTTTGGGCCTCACCTGGAACTGGTGACTCTGATCCTAACTTGGCCTCACCCAGATCTGGTGACTCTGGTCCTCACCTGTGGACCATTATGACCTGGATACTCTGTTCCACACCTGAGCCTCACCTGGACATGATGACTCTGGATCCCCTCTGCGCCTCACCCTGACATGGTGACTCTGGTCCCCATCTGGATGTCACCCAGACCAGGCGAATGTGGTACCCCTCTAGGCCTCAACTAGACCTGGGCATTCTGGTCCTCAACTGGGCCTCACCGGGACCTAGTGAATATGCTCCCCACCTGCGCCTCATCTGGACCTGTTGACTCTGGTTCTACCTGGGCATCATCGGGACTTGGTTACTCTATTCCCAACTGAGACTGACCTGATCCTTGTAACTCTGTTCCTGACTTTGTCCTCTTCTCTCCCAGGTGTCTCTGGCTCCACCTGGGCCTCACCTGTAACTGGTGACTCTGATCCTAAGCATGGCCTCACCTGACCTGGTGACTGTGGTTCCCTTCGGGACATCACCTGGACCTAATATCTCTGGTCCCACCTGGGCCTCACCAGGACTTGGTGTCTCCGGTACGCACCTGGGTAGCATCAGGATATGGTTACACTGTTCACTAACAGTGACACAGCCAGAACTATTAACTCTGGTCTTCACCTGGGCCACACCTGGACATGGTGACACTGGTTCCCACCTGGGTCTCACCTGGACATGTTGAGTCGGATCCCCACTTGGTCCTCAGCTTTAACTGGTGATTCTCGCTCCCACATGGACATCATGTGGACGTGGTGGCTGCAGTGTTTCTAGCTTCTCATGTAACTCGTGACTCTGGTCCCCACCAGGGCCTCACCTGGCCCTGGTGAGTGTGGTTGCCACCTGCACCTCACCTGGACCTGGTGATTCTGGTCTGCACCTGAGACTACCCTGGATCCGGTGACTGTGGTCCCCACCAGTGCTTCACCTGGATTTGGGGACTCCGGTCCTCATCTGGGCCTCACCTGGGCCTGTTGACCATGGTCCTCAACTGGGCAAAATTGGGACCCGGTGTCTGTGTTCCACAACTGGACCTCACCTGGACCAGGTCACTCTGGTCCCCCTCTGGGTCTCACCGTGCCCTAGTGATTGTGGAACACACTTTGCCCTGAGTTGGACCTGCTGACCCTGGTTGCCACCTGCGCCTGACCTCGAACTGTTGACTCTGGATCTTACAAGTTCCTCTCCTGTACCTTGTGATCCTGATTGACACCTGGGACTCACCTGGACGTGGTGACTCTTGTCGGCAAGGGGGACTCACCTGGACCTGCTTACTGTGTTCCACACCTGGGCCTCATGTAGACCTGTTGACCTTGGTCCCCAAGCCGGCCTCACATGTACCTGTTGCCTCTGATCCCCACCGGGGTCTCACGTGTACCTGGTAACTCTGGTACTCACCTGGGCCTCATCTGGACCTAGTGACTCTGGTCCCCGCCTGGGCTTCACCTGAATCTGGTGACTCTGATCCCCACCTGGACTCACCTGTATCTGGTGGCTCTGGTCCCAACCTGGACTTCACCTGGATCTGGTGACTCTGTTCCCCACCTGGACCTCTCCTGGACCTGGTGACTCTCTTTCCAACATGGACCTCACCTGGATCTGGTGACTCTGGTCCACCACAGGACCTCTCCTGGACCTGATGACTCCTTTCCAACATGGACCTCATGTGGATCTGGTGACTCTGGTCCTCAGTTTGCCCTCACCTCGACTTGGTGTCTCTCGTCCCCACTTTGACCTAACTCAGAACTGCTGACTCTTGCCCCACCTAGGACGCACCCAGACCTGGTGACTCTTGTCCCCAGATATGCCTCAATTCGACTTAATGAATCTGGTCCTCACGTGGGCCTCCCATGGACCTGGGACTCAGTTGGATAGAGTGGCTCTGGTTCCCACAAGGGGCTCACCTGATACTGCTGACTGTGGTCTTATTCTATGCCTCACCAGGACCTAGTGATTCTGTTCCCCATCTGGGCCTGCATGGCCCTAGTGACTCTGGTCCTCACCCAGGCATCATTGGGACCTGGATACTCTATTCCACACCTGGGCCTCAATTTGACCAGGGACCTCTGGTCCCATTCTTGGCCTCAAAATAAACTGGTTACTCCTGTTCCCCCTCTGGGCCTCACCCTTACCTGGTGACTCTGGTCACCCCTTGGGCTTCACTTGGGCCTGGTGAATCTGGTCCTTAGCTGGTCCGCACCTGGATGTGGTGAGTGTTCGCCACCTGGTCCTCACCTGGACTTGGTGAATCCTGTTGCCACCTGCGCCTCACCAGGACCTTGTGACTGTGGTACTACCTGGACCTCACCTGGATCTGGTGGCTCTGGTTCCCATATGGGCGTCTCCTGGACCTGGTTCCTGTGGTCTCCATCTGGCCTCACCTGAAAAACAATGACTCTGATCCATATTTGAACCTCTACTGGACCTGTTGACTCTGGTCCTTACCTAGGCAACTTTCTGAGCTGGATACTCTCTTATATAACTGGGCCTCACCTGGACCTGGGGACTGTCGTCCCACCTGGCCCTCACCAGGACTAGGTGACTCGTTCCCACAGGGACCTCACCTGGACCTGGTGACTCAGGTCCTCATATGGGCATCATGGGACCTGGTTTCTCAGTTCCACATCGCGGCCTCACCTGGACCTAGTGATTCTCGTCCCCCTCTGGGCCTAACCCTGACTCTGGTCCCCACCTGGATATCACCAGAACCGGGTGACTCTGTTCCCCCTCTGGGATTCACCCATAGCTGGGGACATTGGTCCTCAACTGGGCCTCAACAGGACTGGTGAATCTACTCCTCACTTAGGCCTCGTCTGGACCTTGTGACTCTTTTCCCACCTGGCATCAATGGGACATGGTTACTCTGTTCCCCACCTGCGCCTCAGCTGGACATGATAACTTTGCTCCACACTTTGGCCTCAACTGGTACTGATGACTCTGGCTCCCCACCTAGGCCTCAATCTGGACCTGGTGACTGTGGTCCCCACCTGGGTCTCACCTGGACCTGGTGACTCTCGTTCCCACATGAATCACACCTGGACCTGATGACTGTGGTGTTCTTGTAGACTCAATTTTACCTTGTGACTCCGGTCCCCAATAAGGTCTCACCTGTATCTGGTGACTCTGGCCTGCAGGTTGGCCTCAACTGGACCTGGCGAGTGGGGTTGCCACCTGGGCCTCACCCATACCTGGTGACTCCAGTCCCCACAGGGGCCTCTTGGACCTGGTGAATCTTCTCCTTACCTGGTCCTCCCCCAGACCCGGGGACTCTGGTCACCACGTGGGACTCACCTGGACCTGGTGAATCTGTTCCCCAACTGGGCCTTACCCAGTCCTGTTGACTTTGTTCCCCACCTGGACCTGATTGGTGTGGACTCTTTCTTGGCCTCACCTGGAACTGGTGACTCTGATCCTATCTGGGCGACACCCAGACCTGGTGACTCAGGTCCTCACCTGGGCATCCTTGGTACCTGGTGACTCTGTTCCACACCTGAGCCTCACCTGAACATGATTACTCTTGAACCCGTCTGGGCCTCACCCTGACCTGGTGACTCTGGTCCCCATCTGGATGTCACCTGGACCAGGTGATCCTGGTATCCTTCTACGCCTCAACAATATCTGGTAACTATGGTCCTCAACTGGGCCTCACCTGGACCTAGTGAATATGCTCCCTCTGGGCCTCATTTGCACCTGGTGACTCTGGTCCCTACCTGGGCATCATCGGAACATGGTTCCACAGCATGGCCTGCAGGTTGGCCTCACCTGGACCTGGGGAGTGGGGTTGCCACCTGGGCCTCACACATACCTGGTGACACAGGTCCCCACGTGGGCCTCACGTTGACCTGTTGAATCTTGGCCTTACCTGGTCCTCACCCGGAACTGGTAAGTCTGGTCACCACCTGGAAGTCACCTGGACCTGGTGACTCTGTTCCCCAACTGGGCCTCACCCAGTCCTGGTGAATTTGTTGCCCACCTGGACCTGATTGCTGTGGACTCCTTCTTGGCCTCACCTGGAACTTGTGACTTTGATCCTAACTGGGCCTCACCCAGATCTGGTGACTCTGGTCCTCACCTGAGGACCATTATGATCTGGATATTAGGTTCCACACCAGAGCCTCACCTGGACATGATGACTCTTAATCCCCTCTGGGCCTCAGCCTGACATGGTGACTCTGGTACCCATCTGGATGTCACCTAGACCAGGTGAATCTGGTACCACTCTAGAATCAATCGAAATGAAAACAATCGAATCGAAAAGAATCGAATTGAAAAGAATCGAATCGAATCGAAAAGACTCGAATCGAATTAAAAATATCAAATCGAATCGAATCGCAAAGATTCGAATTGAAACGAATCGATTTGAAACGAAAAGAATCGAATCGAATCGAATCGAATTGAAAGAATCGAATTGAATAGAAAAAAATCGAATAGAAAAGAATCGAACCGAAATGAAAAGAATCAAATTGAATCAGTCGATTAAATTCTAGTCGAATCGAAACAAAAAGCATGAAATCGAGTCGAATCGAATCGAAAAGAATCGAATCGAAACGAAAAGAATCGAATTGTATCTATCAAAAAGAATCGAATCGTATCGACTCGAATCGAAAAGAATCCAATTGCATCATCGAATGGAAACTAATCGAATTGAATAGAATAGAAAAGAATCGAATCGAATCAAATCGAAAACAATCAAATTGAATTGATCGAAAAGAATCGAATTGAATCAAATCGAATCGAAATGAAAAGAATCGATCGATTCAAATAGAAAAGAATCGAATCGAAAAGAATCAAATCAAAAAAAAAAAAAGAAAAGAATCAAATCGACACGAAAAGAATCGAATCGAATCAAAAAGTATCGAATTGATTCGAAAATATTCGAATCGAAAAGAATCGAATTGAAATGAATCCGATCGAAATGAAAAGAATCTACTCGATTCTAATCCAAAAGAATCGAATCCAAAAGAATCGAATTGAATTGATTCAAAAGAAATGAATTGAATTGAATCAAAAAGGAACTAATCGAATCAAATCGAAAAAACTCGAATGGAATCAAATCGAATCAAAAAGAATCGAATAGATTCGAATAAAAAAGAATCGAATTGAGGGATCCCTGGGTGGCGCAGCGGTTTAGCGCCTGCCTTTGGCCCAGGGCGCGATCCTGGAGACCCGGGATCGAATCCCACATCGGACTCGTGGTGCATGGAGCCTGCTTCTCCCTCTGCCTGTGTCTCTGCCTCTCTGTCTCTCTCTGTGACTATCATAAAAAAAGAATCGAATTGAATCGCGTTGAAAAAAATCACAACGAATCAAATCGAAAAGAATCGAATTACATGTAACGAAAAGATTCGAATTGAAAAGAATCGAATCGAAACAAAAGAATCGAATCGAATCGACATGAATCAAAAAGAATCGAATCAAAACAAATCGAAAAGAAACAAATCAAGTAGAATCTAAAAGAATCGAATTGAATCAAATCGAAAAAATTCGAATAGAATTGAATCGAAAAGCATCAAAACGAATCGAACCAAAGAGAATCGATTCGAATCAAAATAAAAAGTATCGTATCAAATCGAATCGAAAAGAATCATATCAAAGAATCGAAAGAATGGAATCAAATCTAAAACAATCGAATCGAACCGAAAAGAATTGGACTGAATGGTATCGAATCGAAAAGAATAGAATAGAATCGAATAGAATCAAATCAAATCAAAAAGAATCGAATTGAATTGATCCTAACCAAAATAAGCGAAATGAATCGACTCGAACCGAAAAAAATCAAATCGAAAAGAATCTAATCTCAACGAAAATCATCGAAATGAATAGAATCGAAAAGAATCGAATTGAATCAAATCGTAAAGAATCGAATGGAATCCAATCGAAAAGAATCAAATTGATTCGAATCGAAACAAATTGAATCCAATCGAAAAGAATCTAATAGAATCGAATCGAAAAGAATCGAATTCAATCCAAACAAATCGATTCGAATGGAATAGAAAAGAATAGAATAGAATAGAATCGAAAAGAATCAAATCGAATCGAAAAGAATCGAATCGAAAAGAATTGAATCGAATCGAAAAGAAACGAATCGAACCGAATCAAAAAGAAAACAATCGAATCGAATCAAATACAAAAGAATCTCTTTGAATAGCATAGAATTGAAAAGAATCGAATCAATCGAATTGAAAACAATCGAATCGAAAAGAATCGAATCAAAAAAAGTCGAATCGAAACGAAAACAATCGAATCGAATCTAAAAGAATCGTATTGAATTGAATCGAGTCGAAAAGACTCGAATCAAAAAGACTCGAATCGAATTGAATCAAATCGAAAAGAATGTAATAGAAACCACTCGAACAGAATCAAATCGAAATGATTCAAAATGAATCGAATAGAATGGAATCGAAAAAAATCGAATAGAATCGAAACGAATCGAAACGAAATGAATCGAAGAGAATCGATTAGAATCGAAATGAAAAGAATCGTATTGAATCGAATCGAAAAGAATCAAATCAAATCGAATCGAAAGAATTGAATCAAATCGAAAAGAATCCAATCGAATCGAAAAGAATCGAACTGAATGGAATCAAATCGAAAAGAATCGAATCGAATCGAAAATAATCGAATCAAATTGAATGGAATCGAAAAGAATCGAATTGAATCGAAAAGAATCGAAATTAAACAAATCAGATCAAATGGAAAAACATCAAATCGAATTGAAAAGAATCGAATCGAATCAAAAAGACTCGAATCGAAAAGAATCGAATTGAAAAGAATCGAATCGAATTGAAAAGACTCGAATCGAATTAAAAATATCAAATCGAATCGAATCGCAAAGAATCGAATTGAAAAGACTCGAATTGAAACGAATCGATTTGAAACGAAAAGAATCGAATCGAATCGAATTGAATAGAAAAAAATCGAATAGAAAAGAATCGAACCGAAAAGAAAAGAATCAAATTGAATCAGTCGATTAAATTCTAGTGGAATCGAATCAAAAAGCATGAAATCGAGTCGAATCGAATCGAAAAGAATCGAATCGAATCGAAAAGAATCGAATTGTATCTAATCAAAAAGAATCGAATCGTATCGACTCGAATCGAAAAGAATCCAATTGCATCATCGAATGGAAACTAATCGAATTGAATAGAATAGAAAAGAATCGAATCGAATCAAATCGAAAACAATCAAATTGAATTGATCGAAAAGAATCGAATTGAATCAAATCGAATCGAAATGAAAAGAATCGAATCGATTCAAATAGAAAAGAATCGAATCGAAAAGAATCAAATCGACACGAAAAGAATCGAATCGAATCAAAAAGTATCGAATTGATTCGAAAACATTCGAATTGAAAAGAATCGAAATGAAATGAATCCGATCGAAAAGAAAAGAATCTACTCGATTCGAATCCAAAAGAATCGAATCCAAAAGAATCGAATCGAATCCAAAAGAATCGAATTGAATTGAATCAAAAGAAATGAATTGAATTGAATCAAAAAGGAACTAATCGAATCAAATCGAAAAAACTCGAATAGAATCAAATCGAATCAAAAAGAATCGAATAGATTCGAATAAAAAAGAATCGAATTGAGGGATCCCTGGGTGGCACTGCGGTTTAGCTCTGCCTTTGGCCCAGGGCGCGATCCTGGAGACCCGGGATCGAATCCCACATCGGGCTCCTGGTGCATGGAGCCTGCTTCTCCCTCTGCCTGTGTCTCTGCCTCTCTCTCTCTCTGTGACTATCATAAAAAAACGAATCGAATTGAATCGCGTTGAAAAAAATCATAAAGAGTCAAATCGAAAAGAATCGAATTCCATGTAACGAAAAGATTCGAATTGAACGAATCGAATCGAAACAAAAGAATCGAATCGAATCGACTGAATCAAAAAGAATCGAATCAAAACGAATCGAAAAGAAACAAATCAAGTAGAATCTAAAAGAATCGAATCGAATCAAATCGAAAAAATTCGAATAGAATTGAATCGAAAAGAATCAAAACGAATCGAACCGAAGAGAATCGATTCGAATCAAAATAAAAAGTATCGTATCAAATCGAATCGAAAAGAATCATATCAAATAGAATCGAAAGAATGCAATCAAATCTAAAACAATCGAATCGAATCGAAAAGAATCGGATTGAATGGAATAGAATCGAAAAGAATAGAATAGAGTCGAAAGAAATCGAATAGAATCAAATCAAATCAAAAAGAATCGAATTGAATTGATCCTAACCAAAATAAGCGAAATGAATCGACTCGAACCGAAAAAAATCAAATCGAAAAGAATCTAATCTCAACGAAAATCATCGAAATGAATAGAATCGAAAAGAATCGAATTGAATCAAATCGAAAAGAATCGAATGGAATCCAATCGAAAAGAATCAAATTGATTCGACTCGAAACAAATTGAATCCAATCGAAAAGAATCTAATTGAATCGAATCGAAAAGAATCGAATTCAATCAAAATAAATCGATTCGAATGGAATAGAATAGAATAGAATAGAAAAGAATCAAATCGAATCGAAAAGAATCGAATCGAAAAGAATTGAATCGAATCGAAAAGAAACGAATCGAACCGAATCAAAAAGAAAACAATCGAATCGAATCAAATACAAAAGAATCGCTTTGAATAGCATAGAATTGAAAAGAATCGAATCAATCGAAATGAAAACAATCGAATCGAAAAGAATCGAATCAAAAAAAGTCGAATCGAAACGAAAACAATCGAATCGAATCTAAAAGAATCGAATTGAATTGAATCGAGTCGAAAAGACTCGAATCAAAAAGACTCGAATCGAATTGAATCAAATCGAAAAGATTCTAATAGAAACCACTCGAACAGAATCAAATCGAAATGATTCAAAATGAATCGAATAGAATAGAATCGAAAAAAATCGAAACGATCGAAACGAAATGAATCGAAGAGAATCGATTAGAATCGAAATGAAAAGAATCGTATTGAATCGAATCGAAAAGAATCAAATCAAATCGAATCGAAAGAATGGAATCAAATCGAAAAGAATCCAATCGAATCGAAAAGAATCGAACTGAATGGAATCAAATCGAAAAGAATCTAATCGAATCGAAAAGAATCGAATCAAATTTAATGGAATCGAAAAGAATCGAATTGAATCGAAAAGAATCGAAATGAAACAAATCAGATCAAATGGAAAAGCATCAAATCGAATTGAAAAGAATCGAATCGAATCGAAATGAATCGAATCAAAAAGATTAGAATCGAAAAGAATCGAATTGAAAAGAATCGAATCGAATCGAAAAGACTCGAATCGAATTAAAAATATCAATTCGAATCGAATCAAAAAGAATCGAATTGAAAAGACTCGAATTGAAACGAATCGATTTGAAACGAAAAGAATCGAATCGAATCGAATCGAATTGAAAGAATCGAATTGAATAGAAAAAATCGAATAGAAAAGAATCGAACCGAAAAGAAAAGAATCAAATTGAATCAGTCGATTAAATTCTAGTCGAATCGAATCAAAAAGCATGAAATCGAGTCGAATCGAATCGAAAAGAATCCAAATGCATCATCGAATGGAAAATAATCGAATTGAATAGAATAGAAAAGAATCGAATCGAATCAAATCGAAAACAATCAAATTGAATTGATCGAAAAGAATCGAATGGAATCAAATCGAATCGAAATGAAAAGAATCGAATCGATTCAAATAGAAAAGAATCGAATCGAAAAGAATCAAATGGACACGAAAAGAATCGAATCGAATCAAAAAGTATCGAATTGATTCGAAAACATTCGAATCGAAAAGAATCGAATTGAAATGATCCGATAGAAATGAAAAGAATCTACTCGATTCGAATCCAAAAGAATCGAATCCAAAAGAATCGAATCGAATCCAAAAGAATGGAATTGAATTGAATCAAATGAAATGAATTGAATTGAATCAAAAAGGAAGTAATCGAATCAAATCGAAAAAACTCGAATAGAATCAAATCGAATCAAAAAGAATCGAATAGATTCGAATAAAAAAGAATCGAATTGAGGGATCCCTGAGTGGCGAAGCGGTTTAGCGCCTGCCTTTGGCCCAGGGCGCGATCCTGGAGACCCGGGATCGAATCCCACATCGGGCTCCTGGTGCATGGAGCCTGCTTCTCCCTCTGCCTGTGTCTCTGCCTCTCTCTCTCTCTGTGACTATCATAAAAAAAAGAATCGAATTGAATCGAGTTGAAAAAAATCATAAAGAATCAAATCGAAGAGAATCGAATTCCATGTAACGAAAAGATTCGAATTGAAAAGAATCGAATCGAAACAAAAGAATCGAATCGAATCGACATGAATCAAAAAGAATCGAATCAAAACGAATCGAAAAGAAACAAATCAAGTAGAATCTAAAAGAATCGAATCGAATCAAATCGAAAAAATTCGAATAGAATTGAATCGAAAAGAATCAAAACGAATCGAACCGAAGAGAATCGATTCGAATCAAAATAAAAAGTATCGTATCAAATCGAATAGAAAAGAATCATATCAAATAGAATCGAAAGAATGGAATCAAATCTAAAACAATCGAATCGAAAAGAATCGGATTGAATGGAATAGAAACGAAAAGAATAGAATAGAATCGAAAGAAATCGAATAGAATCAAATCAAATCAAAAAGAATCGAATTGAATTGATCCTAACCAAAATAAGCGAAATGAATCGACTCGAACCGAAAAAAATCAAATCGAAAAGAATCTAATCTCAACGAAAATAATCGAAATGAATAGAATCGAAAAGAATCGAATTGAATCAAATCGAAAAGAATCAAATTGATTCGAATCAAAACAAATTGAATCCAATCGAAAAGAATCTAATTGAATCGAATCGAAAAGAATCGAATTCAATTAAAACGAATCGATTCGAATGGAATAGAAAGAATAGACTAGAATAGAATCAAAAAGAATCAAATTGAATCGAAAAGAATCGAATCGAAAAGAATTGAATCGAATCGAAAAGAAACGAATCGAACCGAATCAAAAAGAAAACAATCGAATCGAATCAAATACAAAAGAATCGCTTTGAATAGCATAGAATTGTAAAGAATCGAATCAATCGAACTGAAAACAATCGAATCGAAAAGAATCGAATCAAAAAAAATCGAATCGAAACGAAAACAATCAAATCGAATCGAATCGAATCTAAAAGAATCGTATTGAATTGAATCGAGTCGAAAAGACTCGAATCAAAAAGACTCGAATCGAATTGAATCAAATCGAAAAGATTCTAATAGAAACCACTCGAACAGAATCAAATCGAAATGATTCAAAATGAATCGAATAGAATAGAATCGAAAAAAATCGAAACGATCGAAACGAAATGAATCGAAGAGAATCGATTAGAATCGAAATGAAAAGAATCGTATTGAATCGAATCGAAAAGAATCAAATCAAATCGAATCGAAAGAATGGAATCAAATCGAAAAGAATCCAATCGAATCGAAAAGAATCGAACTGAATGGAATCAAATCGAAAAGAATCTAATCGAATCGAAAAGAATCGAATCAAATTTAATGGAATCGAAAAGAATCGAATTGAATCGAAAAGAATCGAAATGAAACAAATCAGATCAAATGGAAAAGCATCAAATCGAATTGAAAAGAATCGAATCGAATCGAAATGAATCGAATCAAAAAGATTAGAATCGAAAAGAATCGAATTGAAAAGAATCGAATCGAATCGAAAAGACTCGAATCGAATTAAAAATATCAATTCGAATCGAATCAAAAAGAATCGAATTGAAAAGACTCGAATTGAAACGAATCGATTTGAAACGAAAAGAATCGAATCGAATCGAATCGAATTGAAAGAATCGAATTGAATAGAAAAAATCGAATAGAAAAGAATCGAACCGAAAAGAAAAGAATCAAATTGAATCAGTCGATTAAATTCTAGTCGAATCGAATCAAAAAGCATGAAATCGAGTCGAATCGAATTGAAAAGAATCCAAATGCATCATCGAATGGAAAATAATCGAATTGAATAGAATAGAAAAGAATCGAATCGAATCAAATCGAAAACAATCAAATTGAATTGATCGAAAAGAATCGAATGGAATCAAATCGAATCGAAATGAAAAGAATCGAATCGATTCAAATAGAAAAGAATCGAATCGAAAAGAATCAAATGGACACGAAAAGAATCGAATCGAATCAAAAAGTATCGAATTGATTCGAAAACATTCGAATCGAAAAGAATCGAATTGAAATGATCCGATAGAAATGAAAAGAATCTACTCGATTCGAATCCAAAAGAATCGAATCCAAAAGAATCGAATCGAATCCAAAAGAATGGAATTGAATTGAATCAAATGAAATGAATTGAATTGAATCAAAAAGGAAGTAATCGAATCAAATCGAAAAAACTCGAATAGAATCAAATCGAATCAAAAAGAATCGAATAGATTCGAATAAAAAAGAATCGAATTGAGGGATCCCTGAGTGGCGAAGCGGTTTAGCGCCTGCCTTTGGCCCAGGGCGCGATCCTGGAGACCCGGGATCGAATCCCACATCGGGCTCCTGGTGCATGGAGCCTGCTTCTCCCTCTGCCTGTGTCTCTGCCTCTCTCTCTCTCTGTGACTATCATAAAAAAAAGAATCGAATTGAATCGAGTTGAAAAAAATCATAAAGAATCAAATCGAAGAGAATCGAATTCCATGTAACGAAAAGATTCGAATTGAAAAGAATCGAATCGAAACAAAAGAATCGAATCGAATCGACATGAATCAAAAAGAATCGAATCAAAACGAATCGAAAAGAAACAAATCAAGTAGAATCTAAAAGAATCGAATCGAATCAAATCGAAAAAATTCGAATAGAATTGAATCGAAAAGAATCAAAACGAATCGAACCGAAGAGAATCGATTCGAATCAAAATAAAAAGTATCGTATCAAATCGAATAGAAAAGAATCATATCAAATAGAATCGAAAGAATGGAATCAAATCTAAAACAATCGAATCGAAAAGAATCGGATTGAATGGAATAGAAACGAAAAGAATAGAATAGAATCGAAAGAAATCGAATAGAATCAAATCAAATCAAAAAGAATCGAATTGAATTGATCCTAACCAAAATAAGCGAAATGAATCGACTCGAACCGAAAAAAATCAAATCGAAAAGAATCTAATCTCAACGAAAATAATCGAAATGAATAGAATCGAAAAGAATCGAATTGAATCAAATCGAAAAGAATCAAATTGATTCGAATCAAAACAAATTGAATCCAATCGAAAAGAATCTAATTGAATCGAATCGAAAAGAATCGAATTCAATTAAAACGAATCGATTCGAATGGAATAGAAAGAATAGACTAGAATAGAATCAAAAAGAATCAAATTGAATCGAAAAGAATCGAATCGAAAAGAATTGAATCGAATCGAAAAGAAACGAATCGAACCGAATCAAAAAGAAAACAATCGAATCGAATCAAATACAAAAGAATCGCTTTGAATAGCATAGAATTGTAAAGAATCGAATCAATCGAACTGAAAACAATCGAATCGAAAAGAATCGAATCAAAAAAAATCGAATCGAAAAGAAAACAATCAAATCGAATCGAATCGAATCTAAAAGAATCGTATTGAATTGAATCGAGTCGAAAAGACTCGAATCAAAAAGACTCGAATCGAATTGAATCAAATCGAAAAGAATCTAATAGAAACCACTCGAACAGAATCAAATCGAAATGATTCAAAATGAATCGAATAGAATAGAATCGAAAAAAATCGAAACGAATCGAAACGAATCGAAACGAAATGAATCGAAGAGAATCGATTAGAATCGAAATGAAAAGTATCGTATTGAATCGAATCAAGAAGAATCAAATCAAATCGAATCGAAAGAATTGAATCACATCGAAAAGAATCCAATCGAATCGAAAAGAATCGAACTGAATGGAATCAAATCGAAAAGAATCGAATCAAATCGAAAAGAATCGAATCAAATTTAATGGAATCGAAAAGAATCGAATTGAATCGAAAAGAATCGAAATGAAACAAATCAGATCAAATGGAAAAGCATCAAATCGAATTGAAAAGAATCGAATCGAATCGAATAGACTCGAATCGAATTAAAAATATCAAATCGAATCGAATCGCAAAGAATCGAATTGAAAAGACTCGAATTGAAAGGAATCGATTTGAAACGAAAGGAATCGAATCGAATCGAATCGAATCGAGTTGAAAGAATCGAATTGAATTGAATATAATCGATAGAAAAGAATCGAACCGAAAAGAAAAGAATCAAATTGAATCAGTCGATTAAATTCTGGTCGAATCGAATAGAAAAGCATGAAATCGAGTCGAATCGAATCGAAAAGAATCTAATTGCATCATCGAATGGAAACCAATCGAATTGAATAGAATAGAAAAGAATCGAATCGAATCAAATCGAAAACAATCAAATTGAATTGATCGAAAAGAATCGAATTGAATCAAATCGAATCGAAATGAAAAGAATCGAATCGATTCAAATAGAAAAGAATCGAATCGAAAAGAATCAAATCGACACGAAAAGAATCGAATCGAATCAAAAAGTATCGAATGGATTCGAAAACATTCGAATCGAAAAGAATCGAATTGAAATGAATCCGATCGAAATGAAAAGAATCTACTCGATTCGAATCCAAAAGAATCGAATCCAAAAGAATCGAATCGAATCCAAAAGAATCGAATTGAATTGAATCAAAAGAAATGAATTGAATTGAACAAGAAGGAACTAATCGAATCAAATCGAAAAAAATCGAATAGAATCAGATCGAATCAAAAAGAATCGAATAGATTCGAATAAAAAAGAATCGAATTGAGGGATCCCTGGGTGGCGCTGCGGTTTAGCGCCTGCCTTTGGCCCAGGGCGCGATCCTGGAGACCCGGGATCGAATCCCACATCGGGCTCCTGGTGCATGGAGCCTGCTTCTCCCTCTGCCTGTGTCTCTGCCTCTCTATCTCTGTGACTATCATAAAAAAAAGAATCGAATTGAATCGAGTTGAAAAAATCATAAAGAATCAAATCGAAAAGAATCGAATTCCATGTAACGAAAAGATTCGAATTGAAAAGAATCAAATCGAAACAAAAGAATCGAATCGAATCGACATGAATCAAAAAGAATCGAATCAAAACGAATCGAAAAGGCACAAATCAAGTAGAATCTAAAAGAATCGAATCGAATCAAATCGAAAAAATTCGAATAGAATTGAATCGAAAAGAATCAAAACGAATCGAACTGAAGAGAATAGATTCGAATCAAAATAAAAAGTATCGTATCAAATCGAATCGAAAAGAATCATATCAAATAGAATCGAAAGAATGGAATCAAATCCAAAACAATCGAATCGAATCGAAAAGAATCGGATTGAATGGAATAGAATCGAAAAGAATAGAATAGAGTCGAAAGAAATCGAATAGAATCAAATCAAATCAAAATAAACGAATTGAATTGATCCTAACCAAAATAAGCGAAATGATTGGACTCGAACCGAAAAAAATCAAATCGAAAAGAATCTAATCTCAACGAAAATAATCGAAATGAATAGAATCGAAAAGAATCGAATTGAATCAAATCGAAAAGAATCGAATGGAATCCAATCGAAAAGAATCAAATTGATTCGAATCGAAACAAATTGAATCCAATCGAAAAGAATCTAATTGAATCGAATCGAAAAAAATCGAATCAAAAATACTCGAATCGAAAAGAATCGAATTGAAAAGAATCGAATCGAATCGAAAAGACTCGAATCGAATTAAAAATATCAAATCGAATCGAATCGCAAAGAATCTAATTGAAAAGAATCGAATTGAAAAGAATCGATTTGAATCGAAAAGAATCGAATCGAATCGAATTGAAAGAATCGAATTGAATAGAAAAAAATCGAATAGAAAAGAATCGAATCGAAAAGAAAAGAATCAAATTGAATCAGTCGATTAAATTCTAGTCGAATCGAATCAAAAAGCATGAAATCGAGTCGAATCGAATCGAAAAGAATCGAATCGAATTGAAAAGAATCGAATTCTATCTAATCAAAAAGAATCGTATCGTATCGACTAGAATCGAAAAGAATCCAATTGCATCATCGAATGGAAACTAATCGAATTGAATAGAATAGAAAAGAATCGAATCGAATCAAATCGAAAACAAATTGATCGAAAAGAATCGAATTGAATGAATCGAACCGAATTGAAAAGAATCGAATCGATTCAAATAGAAAAGAATCGAATCGAAAAGAATCAAATCGAAAAGAAAAGAATCGAATCGAATCAAAAAGTATCGAATTGATTCGAAAACATTCGAATCGAAAAGAATCGAATTGAAATGAATCCGATCGAAATGGAAAGAATCTACTCGATTCGAATCCAAAAGAATCGAATCGAATCCAAAAGAATCGAATTGAATTGAATCAAAAGAAATGAATTGAATTGAATCAAAAAGGAACTAATCGAATCAAATCGAAAAAAATCGAATAGAATCAAAAAGAATCGAATAGATACGAATAAAAAAGAATCGAATTGAGGGATCCCTGGGTGGCGCTGCGGTTTAGCGCCTGCCTTTGGCCCAGGCCGCGATCCTGGAGACCCGGGACTGAATCCCACATCGGGCTCCTGGTGCATGGAGCCTGCTTCTCCCTCTGCCTGTGTCTCTGCCTCTCTCTCTCTCTGTGACCTTCATAAAAAAAAGAATCGAATTGAATCGCGTTGAAAAAAATCATAAAGAATCAAATCGAAAAGAATCGAATTCCATGTAACGAAAAGATTCGAATTGAAAAGAATCGAATCGAAACAAAAGAATCGAATCGAATCGACATGAATCAAAAAGAATCGAAACAAAATGAATTGAAAAGAAACAAATCAAGTAGAATCTAAAAGAATCGAATCGAATCAAATCGAAAATATTCGAATAGAATTGAATCGAAAAGAATCAAAACGAATCGAACCGAAGAGAATCGATTCGAATCAAAATAAAAAGTATCGTATCAAATCGAATCGAAAAGAATCATATCAAATAGAATCGAAAGAATGGAATCAAATCTAAAACAATTGAATCGAATCGAAAAGAATCGGATTGAATGGAATAGAATCGAAAAGAATATAATAGACTCGAAAGAAATCGAATAGAATCAAATCAAATCAAAAAGAATCGAATTGAATTGATGCTAACCAAAATAAGCGAAAGGAATCGACTCGAACCGAAAAAAATCAAATCGAAAGGAATCTAATCTCAACGAAAATAATCGAAATGAATAGAATCGAAAAGAATCGAATTGAATCAAATCGAAAAGAATCGAATGGAATCCAATCGAAAAGAATCAAATTGATTCGAATCGAAACAAATTGAATCCAATCGAAAAGAATCTAATTGAATCGAATGGAAAAGAATCGATTTCAATCAAAACGAATCGATTCGAATGGAATAGAAAAGAATAGAATAGAATAGAATCGAAAAGAATCAAATCGATTCGAAAAGAATTGAATCGAATCGAAAAGTATCGATTCGAACCGAATCAAAAAGAAAACAATCGAATCGAATCAAATACCAAAGAATCGCTTTGAATAGCATAGAATTGAAAAGAATCGAATCAATCGAATTGAAAACAATCGAATCGAAAAGAATCGAATCAAAAAAAGTCGAATCGAAACGAAAACAATCGAATCGAATCTAAAAGAACCGTATTGAATTGAATCGAGTCGAAAAGACTCGAATCAAAAAGACTCGAATCGAATTGAATCAAATCGAAAAGAATCTAATAGAAACCACTCGAACAGAATCAAATCGAAATGATTCAAAATGAATCGAATAGAATAGAATCGAAAAAAATCGAAACGAATCGAAACGAAATGAATCGAAGAGAATCGATTAGAATCGAAATGAAAAGAATCGTGTTGAATCGAATCGAAAAGAATCAAATCAAATCGAATCGAAAAGAATCCAATCGAATCGAAAAGAATCGAACTGTATGGAATCAAATGGAAAAGAATCGAATCGAAAAGAATCGAATCAAATTTAATGGAATCGAAAAGAATCGAATTGAATCGAAAAGAATCGAAATGAAACAAATCAGATCAAATGGAAAAGCATCAAATCGAATTGAAAAGAATCGAATGAGATCGAAATGAATCGAATCAAAAAGACTCGAATCGAAAAGACTCGAATTGAAAAGAATCGAATCGAATCGAAAAGACTCGAATCGAATTAAAAATATCAAATCGAATCGAATCGCAAAGAATCGAATTGAAAAGACTCGAATTGAAACGAATCGATTTGAAACGAAAAGAATCGAATCGAATTGAATCGAATCGAATTGAAAGAATCGAATTGAATAGAAAAAAATCGAATAGAAAAGAATCGAACCGGAAATAAAAGAATCAAATTGAAACAGTCGATTAAATTCTAGTCGAATCGAATCAAAAAGAATGAAATCGAGTCGAATCGAATCGAAAAGATTCGAATCGAATCGAAAAGAATCGAATTGTATCTAATCAAAAAGAATCGAATCGTATCGACTCGAATCGAAAAGAATCCAATTGCATCATCGAATGGAAACTAATCGAATTGAATAGAATAGAAAAGAATCGAATCGAATCAAATCGAAAACAATCAAATTGAATTGATCGAAAAGAATCGAATTGAATCAAATCGAATTGAAATGAAAAGAATCGAATCGATTCAAATAGAAAGGAATCGAATCGAAAAGAATAAAATTGACACGAAAAGAATCGAATCGAATCAAAAAGTATCGAATTGATTCGAAAACATTCGAATCGAAAAGAATCGAATTGAAATAAATCCGATCGAAATGAAAAGAATCTACTCGATTCGAATCCAAAGAATCGAATCCAAAAGAATCGAATCGAATCCAAAAGAATCGAGTTGAATTGAATCAAAAGAAATGAATTGAATTGAATCAAAAAGGAAGTAATCGAATCAAATCGAAAAAACTCGAATAGAATCAAATCGAATCAAAAAGAATCGAATAGATTCGAATAAAAAAGAATCGAATTGAGGGATCCCTGAGTGGCGCAGCGGTTTAGCGCCTGCCTTTGGCCCAGGGCGCGATCCTGGAGACCCGGGATCGAATCCCACATCGGGCTCCTGGTGCATGGAGCCTGCTTCTCCCTCTGCCTGTGTCTCTGCCTCTCTCTCTCTCTGTGACTATCATAAAAAAAAGAATCGAATTGAATCGAGTTGAAAAAAATCATAAAGAATCAAATCGAAAAGAATCGAATTCCATGTAACGAAAAGATTCGAATTGAAAAGAATCGAATCGAAACAAAAGAATCGAATCGAATCGACATGAATCAAAAAGAATCAAATCAAAACGAATCGAAAAGAAACAAATCAAGTAGAATCTAAAAGAATCGAATCGAATCAAATCGAAAAAATTCGAATACAATTGAATCGAAAAGAATCAAAACGAATCGAACCGAAGAGAATCGATTCGAATCAAAATGAAAAGTATCGTATCAAATCGAATCGAAAAGAATCATATCAAATAGAATCGAAAGAATGGAATCAAATCTAAAACAATCGAATCGAATCGAAAAGAATCGGATTGAATGGAATAGAATCGAAAAGAATAGAATAGAATCGAAAGAAATCGAATAGAATCAAATCAAATCAAAAAGAATCGAATTGAATTGATCCTAACCAAAATAAGCGAAATGAATCGACTCGAACCGAAAAAAATCAAATCGAGAAGCATCTAATCTCAACGAAAATCATCGAAATGAATAGAATCGAAAAGAATCGAATTGAATCAAATCGAAAAGAATCGAATGGAATCCAATCGAAAAGAATCAAATTGATTCGACTCGAAACAAATTGAATCCAATCGAAAAGAATCTAATTGAATCGAATCGAAAAGAATCGAATTCAATCAAAACGAATCGATTCGAATGGAATAGAATAGAATAGAATAGAATCGAAAAGAATCAAATCGAATCGAAAAGAATCGAATCGAAAAGAATTGAATCGAATCGAAAAGAAACGAATCGAACCGAATCAAAAAGAAAACAATCGAATCGAATCAAATACAAAAGAATCGCTTTGAATAGCATAGAATTGAAAAGAATCGAATCAATCGAAATGAAAACAATCGAATCGAAAAGAATCGAATCAAAAAAAGTCGAATCGAAACGAAAACAATCGAATCGAATCTAAAAGAATCGTATTGAATTGAATCGAGTCGAAAAGACTCGAATCAAAAAGACTCGAATCGAATTGAATCAAATCGAAAAGATTCTAATAGAAACCACTCGAACAGAATCAAATCGAAATGATTCAAAATGAATCGAATTGAATAGAATCGAAAAAAATCGAATAGAATCGAAACGAAATGAATCGAAGAGAATCGATTAGAATCGAAATGAAAAGAATCATATTGAATCGAATCGAAAAGAATCAAATCAAATCGAATCGAAAGAATTGAATCAAATCGAAAAGAATCCAATCGAATCGAAAAGAATCGAACTGAATGGAATCAAATCGAAAAGAATCCAATCGAAAAGAAAAGAATCGAATCAAATTTAATGGAATCGAAAAGAATCGAATTGAATCGAAAAGAATCGAAATGAAACAAATCAGATCAAATGGAAAAGCATCAAATCGAATTGAAAAGAATCGAATCGAATCGAAATGAATCGAATCAAAAAGACTCGAATCGAAAAGAATCGAATTGAAAAGAATCGAATCGAATCGAAAAGACTCGAATCGAATTAAAAATATCAAATCGAATCGAATCGCAAAGAATCGAATTGAAAAGACTCGAATTGAACCGAATCGATTTGAAACGACAAGAATCGAATCGAATCGAATTGAAAGAATCGAATTGAATAGAAAAAAATCGAATAGAAAAGAATCGAACCGAAAAGAAAAGAATCAAATTGAATCAGTCGATTAAATTCTAGTCGAATCGAATCAAAAAGCATGAAATCGAGTCGAATCGAATCGAAAAGAATCGAATCGAATCGAAAAGAATCGAATTGTATCTAATCAAAAAGAATCGAATCGTATCGACTCGAATCGAAAAGAATCCTATTGCATCATCGAATGGAAACTAATCGAATTGAATAGAATAGAAAAGAATCGAATCGAATCAAATCGAAAACAATCAAATTGAATTGATCGAAAAGAATCGAATTGAATCAAATCGAATCGAAATGAAAAGAATCGAATCGATTCAAATAGAAAAGAATCGAATCGAAAAGAATCAAATCGACACGAAAAGAATCGAATCAAATCAAAAAGTATCGAAAGGATTCGAAAACATTCGAATCGAAAAGAATCGAATTGAAATGAATCCGATCGAAATGAAAAGAATCTACTCGATTCGAATCCAAAAGAATCGAATCCAAAAGAATCGAATCGAATCCAAAAGAATGGAATTGAATTGATTCAAAAGAAATGAATTGAATTGAACCAAAAAGGAAGTAATCGAATCAAATCGAAAAAACTCGAATAGAATCAAATCGAATCAAAAAGAATCGAATAGATTCGAATAAAAAAGAATCGAATTGAGGGATCCCTGGGTGGCGCAGCGGTTTAGCGCCTGCCTTTGGCCCAGGGCGCGATCCTGGACACCCGGGATCGAATCCCACATCGGGCTCCCGGTGCATGGAGCCTGCTTCTCCCTCTGCCTGTGTCTCTGCCTCTCTGTTTCTCTCTGTGACTATCATAAAAAAAAGAATCGAATTGAATCGCGTTGAAAAAAATCATAAAGAGTCAAATCGAAAAGAATCGAATTCCATGTAACGAAAAGATTCGAATTGAACGAATCGAATCGAAACAAAAGACTCGAATCGAATCGACTGAATCAAAAAGAATCGAATCAAAACGAATCGAAAAGAAACAAATCAAGTAGAATCTAAAAGAATCGAATCGAATCAAATCGAACAATTTCGAATAGAATTGAATCGAAAAGAATCAAAACGAATCGAACCGAAGAGAATCGATTCGAATCAAAATTAAATGTATCGTATCAAATCGAATCGAAAAGAATCATATCAAATAGAATCGAAAGAATGGAATCACATCTAAAACAATCGAATCGAATCGAAAAGAATCGGATTGAATGGAATAGAATCGAAAAGAATAGAATAGAGTCGAAAGAAATCGAATAGAATCAAATCAAATCAAAAAGAATCGAATTGAATTGATCCTAACCAAAATAAGCGAAATGAATCGACTCGAACCGAAAAAAATCAAATCGAGAAGCATCTAATCTCAACGAAAATCATCGAAATGAATAGAATCGAAAAGAATCGAATTGAATCAAATCGAAAAGAATCGAATGGAATCCAATCGAAAAGAATCAAATTGATTCGACTCGAAACAAATTGAATCCAATCGAAAAGAATCTAATTGAATCGAATAGAAAAGAATCGAATTCAATCAAAACGAATCGATTCGAATGGAATAGAATAGAATAGAATAGAATCGAAAAGAATCAAATCGAATCGAAAAGAATCGAATCGAAAAGAATTGAATCGAATCGAAAAGAAACGAATCGAACCGAATCAAAAAGAAAACAATCGAATCGAATCAAATACAAAAGAATCGCTTTGAATAGCATAGAATTGAAAAGAATCGAATCAATCGAAATGAAAACAATCGAATCGAAAAGAATCGAATCAAAAAAAGTCGAATCGAAACGAAAACAATCGAATCGAATCTAAAAGAATCGTATTGAATTGAATCGAGTCGAAAAGACTCGAATCAAAAAGACTCGAATCGAATTGAATCAAATCGAAAAGATTCTAATAGAAACCACTCGAACAGCATCAAATCGAAATGATTCAAAATGAATCGAATAGAATAGAATCGAAAAAAATCGAATAGAATCGAAACGAAATGAATCGAAGAGAATCGATTAGAATCGAAATGAAAAGAATCGTATTGAATCGAATCGAAAAGAATCAAATCAAATCGAATCGAAAGAATTGAATCAAATCGAAAAGAATCCAATCGAATCGAAAAGAATCGAACTGAATGGAATCAAATCGAAAAGAATCGAATCGAATCGAAAAGAATCGAATCAAATTGAATGGAATCGAAAAGAATCGAATTGAATCGAAAAGAATCGAAATGAAACAAATCAGATCAAATGGAAATGCATCAAATCGAATTGAAAAGAATCGAATCAAATCGAAATGAATCGAATCAAAAAGACTCGAATCGAAAAGAATCGAATTGAAAAGAATCGAAGCGAATCGAAAAGACTCGAATCGAATTAAAAATATCAAATCGAATCGAATCACAAAGAATCGAATTGAAAAGACTCGAATTGAAACGAATCGATTTGAAACGAAAAGAATCGAATTGAATCGAATCGAATTGAAAGAATCGAATTGAATAGAAAAAAATCGAATAGAAAAGAATCGAACCGAAAAGAAAAGAATCAAATTGAATCAGTCGATTAAATTCTAGTCGAATCGAATCAAAAAGCATGAAATCGAGTCGAATCGAATCGAAAAGAATCCAATTGCATCATCGAATGGAAAATAATCGAATTGAATAGAATAGAAAAGAATCGAATCGAATCAAATCGAAAACAATCAAATTGAATTGATCGAAAAGAATCGAATTGAATCAAATCGAATCGAAATGAAAAGAATCGAATCGATTCAAATAGAAAAGAATCTAATCGAAAAGAATCAAATCGACACGAAAAGAATCGAATCGAATCAAAAAGTATCGAATTGATTCGAAAACATTCGAATCGAAAAGAATCGAATTAAAATGATCCGATCGAAATGAAAAGAATCTACTCGATTCGAATCCAAAAGAATCGAATCCAAAAGAATCGAATCGAATCCAAAAGAATGGAATTGAATTGAATCAAAAGAAGTGAATTGAATTGAATCAAAAAGGAAGTAATCGAATCAAATCGAAAAAACTCGAATAGAATCAAATCGAATCAAAAAGAATCGAATAGATTCGAATAAAAAAGAATCGAATTGAGGGATCCCTGAGTGGCGCAGCGGTTTAGCGCCTGCCTTTGGCCCAGGGCGCGATCCTGGAGACCCGGGATCGAATCCCACATCGGGCTCCTGGTGCATGGAGCCGGCTTCTCCCTCTGCCTGTGTCTCTGCCTCTCTCTCTCTCTGTGACTATCATAAAAAAAAGAATCGAATTGAATCGAGTTGAAAAAAATCATAAAGAATCAAATCGAAAAGAATCGAATTCCATGTAACGAAAAGATTCGAATTGAAAAGAATCGAATCGAAACAAAAGAATCGAATCGAATCGACATGAATCAAAAAGAATCGAATCAAAACGAATCGAAAAGAAACAAATCAAGTAGAATCTAAAAGAATCGAATCGAATCAAATCGAAAAAATTCGAATAGAATTGAATCGAAAAGAATCAAAACGAATCGAACCGAAGAGAATCGATTCGAATCAAAATGAAAAGTATCGTATCAAATCGAATCGAAAAGAATCATATCAAATAGAATCGAAAGAATGGAATCAAATCCAAAACAATCGAATCGAATCGAAAAGAATCGAATTGAACGGAATGGAATCGAAAAGAATACAATAGAATAGAATCGAAAGAAATCGAATAGAAACAAATCAAATCAAAAAGAATCGAATTGAATTGATCCTAACCAAAATAAGCGAAATGAATCGACTCGAACCGAAAAAAATCAAATCGAAAAGAATCTAATCTCAACGAAAATCATCGAAATGAATAGAATCGAAAAGAATCGAATGGAATCCAATCGAAAAGAATCAAATTGATTCGAATCGAAACAAATTGAATCCAATCGAAAAGAATCTAATTGAATCGAATCGAAAAGAATCGAATTCAATCAAAACGAATCGATTCGAATAGAATAGAAAAGGATAGAATAGAATAGAATCGAAAAGAATCAAATCGAATCGAAAAGAATCGAATCGAAAAGAATTGAATCGAATCGAAAAGAAACGAATCGAACCGAATCAAAAAGAAAACAATCGAATCGAATCAAATACAAAAGAATCGCTTTGAATAGCATAGAATTGAAAAGAATCGAATCAATCGAATTGAAAACAATCGAATCGAAAAGAATCGAATCAAAAAAAGTCGAATCGAAACGAAAACAATCGAATCGAATCTAAAAGAACCGTATTGAATTGAATCGAGTCGAAAAGACTCGAATCAAAAAGACTCGAATCGAATTGAATCAAATCGAAAAGAATCTAATAGAAACCACTCGAACAGAATCAAATCGAAATGATTTAAAATGAATCGAATAGAATAGAATCGAAAAAAATCGAAACGAATCGAAACGAATCGAAACGAAATGAATCGAAGAGAATCGATTAGAATCGAAATGAAAAGAATCGTATTGAATCGAATCGAAAAGAATCAAATCAAATCGAATCGAAAGAATTGAATCAAATCGAAAAGAATCCAATCGAATCGAAAAGAATCGAACTGAATGGAATCAAATCGAAAAGAATCGAATCGAATCGAAAAGAATCGAATCAAATTTAATGGAATCGAAAAGAATCGAATTGAATCGAAAAGAATCGAAATGAAACAAATCAGATCAAATGGAAAAGCATCAAATCGAATTGAAAAGAATCGAATGAGATCGAAATGAATCGAATCAAAAAGACTCGAATGGAAAAGACTCGAATTGAAAAGAATCGAATCGAATCGAAAAGACTCGAATCGAATTAAAAATATCAAATCGAATCGAATCGCAAAGAATCGAATTGAAAAGACTCGAATTGAAACGAATCGATTTGAAACGAAAAGAATCGAATCGAATTGAATCGAATCGAATTGAAAGAATCGAATTGAATAGAAAAAAATCGAATAGAAAAGAATCGAACCGAAAATAAAAGAATCAAATTGAAACAGTCGATTAAATTCTAGTCGAATCGAATCAAAAAGAATGAAATCGAGTCGAATCGAATCGAAAAGAATCGAATCGAATCGAAAAGAATCGAATTGTATCTAATCAAAAAGAATCGAATCGTATCGACTCGAATCGAAAAGAATCCAATTGCATCATCGAATGGAAACTAATCGAATTGAATAGAATAGAAAAGAATCGAATCGAATCAAATCGAAAACAATCAAATTGAATTGATCGAAAAGAATCGAATTGAATCAAATCGAATTGAAATGAAAAGAATCGAATCGATTCAAATAGAAAGGAATCGAATCGAAAAGAATAAAATTGACACGAAAAGAATCGAATCGAATCAAAAAGTATCGAATTGATTCGAAAACATTCGAATCGAAAAGAATCGAATTGAAATAAATCCGATCGAAATGAAAAGAATCTACTCGATTCGAATCCAAAGAATCGAATCCAAAAGAATCGAATCGAATCCAAAAGAATCGAATTGAATTGAATCAAAAGAAATGAATTGAATTGAATCAAAAAGGAAGTAATCGAATCAAATCGAAAAAACTCGAATAGAATCAAATCGAATCAAAAAGAATCGAATAGATTCGAATAAAAAAGAATCGAATTGAGGGATCCCTGAGTGGCGCAGCGGTTTAGCGCCTGCCTTTGGCCCAGGGCGCGATCCTGGAGACCCGGGATCGAATCCCACATCGGGCTCCTGGTGCATGGAGCCTGCTTCTCCCTCTGCCTGTGTCTCTGCCTCTCTCTCTCTCTGTGACTATCATAAAAAAAAGAATCGAATTGAATCGAGTTGAAAAAAATCATAAAGAATCAAATCGAAAAGAATCGAATTCCATGTAACGAAAAGATTCGAATTGAAAAGAATCGAATCGAAACAAAAGAATCGAATCGAATCGACATGAATCAAAAAGAATCGAATCAAAACGAATCGAAAAGAAACAAATCAAGTAGAATCTAAAAGAATCGAATCGAATCAAATCGAAAAAATTCGAATAGAATTGAATCGAAAAGAATCAAAACGAATCGAACCGAAGAGAATCGATTCGAATCAAAATGAAAAGTATCGTATCAAATCGAATCGAAAAGAATCATATCAAATAGAATCGAAAGAATGGAATCAAATCTAAAACAATCGAATCGAATCGAAAAGAATCGGATTGAATGGAATAGAATGGAAAAGAATAGAATAGAATCGAAAGAAATCGAATAGAATCAAATCAAATCAAAAAGAATCGAATTGAATTGATCCTAACCAAAATAAGCGAAATGAATCGACTCGAACCGAAAAAAATCAAATCGAAAAGAATCTAATCTCAACGAAAATCATCGAAATGAATAGAATCGAAAAGAATCGAATTGAATCAAATCGAAAAGAATCGAATGGAATCCAATCGAAAAGAATCAAATTGATTCGACTCGAAACAAATTGAATCCAATCAAAAAGAATCTAATTGAATCGAATCGAAAAGAATCGAATTCAATCAAAACGAATCGATTCGAATAGAATAGAAAAGGATAGAATAGAATAGAATCGAAAAGAATCAAATCGAATCGAAAAGAATCGAATCGAAAAGAATTGAATCGAATCGAAAAGAAACGAATCGAACCGAATCAAAAAGAAAACAATCGAATCGAATCAAATACAAAAGAATCGCTTTGAATAGCATAGAATTGAAAAGAATCGAATCAATCGAATTGAAAACAATCGAATCGAAAAGAATCGAATCAAAAAAAGTCGAATCGAAACGAAAACAACCGAATCGAATCTAAAAGAACCGTATTGAATTGAATCGAGTCGAAAAGACTCGAATCAAAAAGACTCGAATCGAATTGAATCAAATCGAAAAGAATCTAATAGAAACCACTCGAACAGAATCAAATCGAAATGATTCAAAATGAATCGAATAGAATAGAATCGAAAAAAATCGAAACGAATCGAAACGAATCGAAACGAAATGAATCGAAGAGAATCGATTAGAATCGAAATGAAAAGAATCGTATTGAATCGAATCGAAAAGAATCAAATCAAATCGAATCGAAAGAATTGAATCAAATCGAAAAGAATCCAATCGAATCGAAAAGAATCGAACTGAATGGAATCAAATCGAAAAGAATCGAATCGAATCGAAAAGAATCGAATCAAATTTAATGGAATCGAAAAGAATCGAATTGAATCGAAAAGAATCGAAATGAAACAAATCAGATCAAATGGAAAAGCATCAAATCGAATTGAAAAGAATCGAATCGAATCGAAATGAATCGAATCAAAAAGACTCGAATCGAAAAGAATCGAATTGAAAAGAATCGAATCGAATCGAAAAGACTCGAATCGAATTAAAAATATCAAATCGAATCGAATCGCAAAGAATCGAATTGAAAAGACTCGAATTGAAACGAATCGATTTGAAACGAAAAGAATCGAATCGAATCGAATTGAAAGAATCGAATTGAATAGAAAAAAATCGAATAGAAAATAATCGAACCGAAAAGAAAAGAATCAAATTGAATCAGTCGATTAAATTCTAGTCGAATCGAATCAAAAAGCATGAAATCGAGTCGAATCGAATCGAAAAGAATCGAATCGAATCGAAAAGAATCGAATTGTATCTAATCAAAAAGAATCGAATCGTATCGACTCGAATCGAAAAGAATCCTATTGCATCATCGAATGGAAACTAATCGAATTGAATAGAATAGAAAAGAATCGAATCGAATCAAATCGAAAACAATCAAATTGAATTGATCGAAAAGAATCGAATTGAATCAAATCGAATCGAAATGAAAAGAATCGAATCGATTCAAATAGAAAAGAATCGAATCGAAAAGAATCAAATCGACACGAAAAGAATCGAATCAAATCAAAAAGTATCGAAAGGATTCGAAAACATTCGAATCGAAAAGAATCGAATTGAAATGAATCCGATCGAAATGAAAAGAATCTACTCGATTCGAATCCAAAAGAATCGAATCCAAAAGAATCGAATCGAATCCAAAAGAATGGAATTGAATTGATTCAAAAGAAATGAATTGAATTGAACCAAAAAGGAAGTAATCGAATCAAATCGAAAAAACTCGAATAGAATCAAATCGAATCAAAAAGAATCGAATAGATTCGAATAAAAAAGAATCGAATTGAGGGATCCCTGGGTGGCGCAGCGGTTTAGCGCCTGCCTTTGGCCCAGGGCGCGATCCTGGAGACCCGGGATCGAATCCCACATCGGGCTCCCGGTGCATGGAGCCTGCTTCTCCCTCTGCCTGTGTCTCTGCCTCTCTGTCTCTCTCTGTGACTATCATAAAAAAACGAATCGAATTGAATCGCGTTGAAAAAAATCATAAAGAGTCAAATCGAAAAGAATCGAATTCCATGTAACGAAAAGATTCGAATTGAAAAGAATCGAATCGAAACAAAAGAATCGAATCGAATCGACATGAATCAAAAAGAATCGAATCAAAACGAATCGAAAAGAAACAAATCAAGTAGAATCTAAAAGAATCGAATCGAATCAAATCGAAAAAATTCGAATAGAATTGAATCGAAAACAATCAAAACGAATCGAACCGAAGAGAATCGATTCGAATCAAAATAAAAAGTATCGTATCAAATCGAATCGAAAAGAATCATATCAAATAGAATCGAAAGAATGGAATCAAATCTAAAACAATCGAATCGAATCGAAAAGAATCGGATTGAACGGAATGGAATCGAAAAGAATACAATAGAATAGAATCGAAAGAAATCGAATAGAAACAAATCAAATCAAAAAGAATCGAATTGAATTGATCCTAACCAAAATAAGCGAAATGAATCGACTCGAACCGAAAAAAATCAAATCGAAAAGAATCTAATCTCAACGAAAATCATCGAAATGAATAGAATCGAAAAGAATCGAATTGAATCAAATCGAAAAGAATCGAATGGAATCCAATCGAAAAGAACCAAATTGATTCGAATCGAAACAAATTGAATCCAATCGAAAAGAATCTAATTGAATCGAATCGAAAAGAATCGAATTCAATCAAAACGAATCGATTCGAATGGAATAGAAAGTAATAGAATAGAATCGAAAAGAATCAAATCGAATCGAAAAGAATCGAATCGAAAAGAATTGAATCGAATCGAAAAGAAACGAATCGAACCGAATCAAAAAGAAAACAATCGAATCGAATCAAATACAAAAGAATCGCTTTGAATAGCATAGAATTGTAAAGAATCGAATCAATCGAACTGAAAACAATCGAATCGAAAAGAATCGAATCAAAAAAAGTCGAATCGAAACGAAAACAATCGAATCGAATCGAATCTAAAAGAATCGTATTGAATTGAATCGAGTCGAAAAGACTCGAATCAAAAAGACTCGAATCGAATTGAATCAAATCGAAAAGAATGTAATAGTAACCACTCGAACAGAATCAAATCGAAATGATTCAAAATGAATCGAATAGAATAGAATCGAAAAAAATCGAATAGAATCGAAACGAATCGAAACGAAATGAATCGAAGAGAATCGATTAGAAACGAAATGAAAAGAATCGTATTGAATCGAATCGAAAAGAATCAAATCAAATCGAATCGAAAGAATTGAATCAAATCGAAAAGAATCCAATCGAATCGAAAAGAATCGAACTGAATGGAATCAAATCGAAAAGAATCCAATCGAAAAGAAAAGAATCGAATCAAATTTAATGGAATCGAAAAGAATCGAATTGAATCGAAAAGAATCGAAATGAAACAAATCAGATCAAATGGAAAAGCATCAAATCGAATTGAAAAGAATCGAATCGAATCGAAATGAATCGAATCAAAAAGACTCGAATCGAAAAGAATCGAATTGAAAAGAATCGAATCGAATCGAAAAGACTCGAATCGAATTAAAAATATCAAATCGAATCGAATCGCAAAGAATCGAACTGAAAAGAATCGAATTGAAACGAATCGATTTGAAACGACAAGAATCGAATCGAATCGAATTGAAAGAATCGAATTGAATAGAAAAAAATCGAATAGAAAAGAATCGAACCGAAAAGAAAAGAATCAAATTGAATCAGTCGATTAAATTCTAGTCGAGGGATCCCTGGGTGGCGCAGCGGTTTGGCGCCTGCCTTTGGCCCAGGGCGCGATCCTGGAGACCCGGGATCGAATCCCACGTCGGGCTCCCGGTACATGGAGCCTGCTTCTCCCTCTGCCTGTGTCTCTGCCCCTCTCTCTCTCTCTGTGTGACTGTCATAAATAAATAAAAATTTAAAAAATAAAAAATAAAAAAAAATAAATTCTAGTCGAATCGAATCAAAAAGCATGAAATCGAGTCGAATCGAATCGAAAAGAATCGAATCGAATCGAAAAGAATCGAATTGTATCTAATCAAAAAGAATCGTATCGTATCGACTCGAATCGAAAAGAATCCAATTGCATCATCGAATGGAAACTAATCGAATTGAATAGAATAGAAAAGAATCGAATCGAATCAAATCGAAAACAAATTGAGTTGATCGAAAAGAATCGAATTGAATCAAATCGAATCGAAATGAAAAGAATCGAATCGATTCAAATAGAAAAGAATCGAATCGAAAAGAATCAAATCGACACGAAAAGAATCGAATCGAATCAAAAAGTATCGAATTGATTCGAAAATATTCGATTCGAAAAGAATCGAATTGAAATGAATCCGATCGAAATGGAAAGAATCTACTCGATTCGAATCCAAAAGAATCGAATCCAAAAGAATCGAATCGAATCCAAAAGAATCGAATTGAATTGAATCAAAAGAAATGAATTGAATTGAATCAAAAAGGAACTAATCGAATCAAATCGAAAAAAATCGAATAGAATCAAAAAGAATCGAATAGATTCGAATAAAAAAGAATCGAATTGAGGGATCCCTGGGTGGCGCTGCGGTTTAGCGCCTGCCTTTGGCCCAGGGCGCGATCCTGGAGACCCGGGATCGAGTCAAATCGAAAAGAATCGAATTCCATGTAACGAAAAGATTCGAATTGAAAAGAATCGAATCGAAACAAAAGAATCGAATCGAATCGACATGAATCAAAAAGAATCGAATCAAAACGAATCGAAAAGAAACAAATCAAGTAGAATCTAAAAGAATCGAATCGAATCAAATCGAAAAAATTCGAATAGAATTGAATCGAAAAGAATCAAAACGAATCGAACCGAAGAGAATCGATTCGAATCAAAATAAAAAGTATCGTATCAAATCGAATCGAAAAGAATCATATCAAATAGAATTGAAAGAATGGAATCAAATGCAAAACAATCGAATCGAATCGAAAAGAATCGGATTGAACGGAATGGAATCGAAAAGAATACAATAGAATAGAATCGAAAGAAATCGAATAGAAACAAATCAAATCAAAAAGAATCGAATTGAATTGATCCTAACCAAAATAAGCGAAATGAATCGACTCGAACCGAAAAAAATCAAATCGAAAAGAATCTAATCTCAACGAAAATCATCGAAATGAATAGAATCGAAAAGAATCGAATTGAATCAAATCGAAAAGAATCGAATGGAATCCAATCGAAAAGAACCAAATTGATTCGAATCGAAACAAATTGAATCCAATCGAAAAGAATCTAATTGAATCGAATCGAAAAGAATCGAATTCAATCAAAACGAATCGATTCGAATGGAATAGAAAGTAATAGAATAGAATCGAAAAGAATCAAATCGAATCGAAAAGAATCGAATCGAAAAGAATTGAATCGAATCGAAAAGAAACGAATCGAACCGAATCAAAAAGAAAACAATCGAATCGAATCAAATACAAAAGAATCGCTTTGAATAGCATAGAATTGTAAAGAATCGAATCAATCGAACTGAAAACAATCGAATCGAAAAGAATCGAATCAAAAAAAGTCGAATCGAAACGAAAACAATCGAATCGAATCGAATCTAAAAGAATCGTATTGAATTGAATCGAGTCGAAAAGACTCGAATCAAAAAGACTCGAATCGAATTGAATCAAATCGAAAAGAATGTAATAGTAACCACTCGAACAGAATCAAATCGAAATGATTCAAAATGAATCGAATAGAATAGAATCGAAAAAAATCGAATAGAATCGAAACGAATCGAAACGAAATGAATCGAAGAGAATCGATTAGAAACGAAATGAAAAGAATCGTATTGAATCGAATCGAAAAGAATCAAATCAAATCGAATCGAAAGAATTGAATCAAATCGAAAAGAATCCAATCGAATCGAAAAGAATCGAACTGAATGGAATCAAATCGAAAAGAATCCAATCGAAAAGAAAAGAATCGAATCAAATTTAATGGAATCGAAAAGAATCGAATTGAATCGAAAAGAATCGAAATGAAACAAATCAGATCAAATGGAAAAGCATCAAATCGAATTGAAAAGAATCGAATCGAATCGAAATGAATCGAATCAAAAAGACTCGAATCGAAAAGAATCGAATTGAAAAGAATCGAATCGAATCGAAAAGACTCGAATCGAATTAAAAATATCAAATCGAATCGAATCGCAAAGAATCGAACTGAAAAGAATCGAATTGAAACGAATCGATTTGAAACGACAAGAATCGAATCGAATCGAATTGAAAGAATCGAATTGAATAGAAAAAAATCGAATAGAAAAGAATCGAACCGAAAAGAAAAGAATCAAATTGAATCAGTCGATTAAATTCTAGTCGAGGGATCCCTGGGTGGCGCAGCGGTTTGGCGCCTGCCTTTGGCCCAGGGCGCGATCCTGGAGACCCGGGATCGAATCCCACGTCGGGCTCCCGGTACATGGAGCCTGCTTCTCCCTCTGCCTGTGTCTCTGCCCCTCTCTCTCTCTCTGTGTGACTGTCATAAATAAATAAAAATTTAAAAAATAAAAAATAAAAAAAAATAAATTCTAGTCGAATCGAATCAAAAAGCATGAAATCGAGTCGAATCGAATCGAAAAGAATCGAATCGAATCGAAAAGAATCGAATTGTATCTAATCAAAAAGAATCGTATCGTATCGACTCGAATCGAAAAGAATCCAATTGCATCATCGAATGGAAACTAATCGAATTGAATAGAATAGAAAAGAATCGAATCGAATCAAATCGAAAACAAATTGAATTGATCGAAAAGAATCGAATTGAATCAAATCGAATCGAAATGAAAAGAATCGAATCGATTCAAATAGAAAAGAATCGAATCGAAAAGAATCAAATCGACACGAAAAGAATCGAATCGAATCAAAAAGTATCGAATTGATTCGAAAATATTCGATTCGAAAAGAATCGAATTGAAATGAATCCGATCGAAATGGAAAGAATCTACTCGATTCGAATCCAAAAGAATCGAATCCAAAAGAATCGAATCGAATCCAAAAGAATCGAATTGAATTGAATCAAAAGAAATGAATTGAATTGAATCAAAAAGGAACTAATCGAATCAAATCGAAAAAAATCGAATAGAATCAAAAAGAATCGAATAGATTCGAATAAAAAAGAATCGAATTGAGGGATCCCTGGGTGGCGCTGCGGTTTAGCGCCTGCCTTTGGCCCAGGGCGCGATCCTGGAGACCCGGGATCGAGTCAAATCGAAAAGAATCGAATTCCATGTAACGAAAAGATTCGAATTGAAAAGAATCGAATCGAAACAAAAGAATCGAATCGAATCGACATGAATCAAAAAGAATCGAATCAAAACGAATCGAAAAGAAACAAATCAAGTAGAATCTAAAAGAATCGAATCGAATCAAATCGAAAAAATTCGAATAGAATTGAATCGAAAAGAATCAAAACGAATCGAACCGAAGAGAATCGATTCGAATCAAAATAAAAAGTATCGTATCAAATCGAATCGAAAAGAATCATATCAAATAGAATAGAAAGAATGGAATCAAATCTAAAACAATCGAATCGAATCGAAAAGAATCGGATTGAACGGAATAGAATCGAAAAGAATAGAATAGAATCGAAAGAAATCGAATAGAATCAAATCAAATCAAAAAGAATCGAATTGAATTGATCCTAACCAAAATAAGCGAAATGAATCGACTCGAACCGAAAAAAATCAAATCGAAAAGAATCTAATCTCAACGAAAATCATCGAAATGAATAGAATCGAAAAGAATCGAATTGAATCAAATCGAAAAGAATCGAATGGAATCCAATCGAAAAGAACCAAATTGATTCGAATCGAAACAAATTGAATCCAATCGAAAAGAATCTAATTGAATCGAATCGAAAAGAATCGAATTCAATCAAAACGAATCGATTCGAATGGAATAGAAAGTAATAGAATAGAATCGAAAAGAATCAAATCGAATCGAAAAGAATCGAATCGAAAAGAATTGAATCGAATCGAAAAGAAACGAATCGAACCGAATCAAAAAGAAAACAATCGAATCGAATCAAATACAAAAGAATCGCTTTGAATAGCATAGAATTGTAAAGAATCGAATCAATCGAACTGAAAACAATCGAATCGAAAAGAATCGAATCAAAAAAAGTCGAATCGAAACGAAAACAATCGAATCGAATCGAATCTAAAATAATCGTATTGAATTGAATCGAGTCGAAAAGACTCGAATCAAAAAGACTCGAATCGAATTGAATCAAATCGAAAAGAATGTAATAGTAACCACTCGAACAGAATCAAATCGAAATGATTCAAAATGAATCGAATAGAATAGAATCGAAAAAAATCGAATAGAATCGAAACGAATCGAAACGAAATGAATCGAAGAGAATCGATTAGAAACGAAATGAAAAGAATCGTATTGAATCGAATCGAAAAGAATCAAATCAAATCGAATCGAAAGAATTGAATCAAATCGAAAAGAATCCAATCGAATCGAAAAGAATCGAACTGAATGGAATCAAATCGAAAAGAATCCAATCGAAAAGAAAAGAATCGAATCAAATTTAATGGAATCGAAAAGAATCGAATTGAATCGAAAAGAATCGAAATGAAACAAATCAGATCAAATGGAAAAGCATCAAATCGAATTGAAAAGAATCGAATCGAATCGAAATGAATCGAATCAAAAAGACTCGAATCGAAAAGAATCGAATTGAAAAGAATCGAATCGAATCGAAAAGACTCGAATCGAATTAAAAATATCAAATCGAATCGAATCGCAAAGAATCGAACTGAAAAGACTCGAATTGAAACGAATCGATTTGAAACGACAAGAATCGAATCGAATCGAATTGAAAGAATCGAATTGAATAGAAAAAAATCGAATAGAAAAGAATCGAACCGAAAAGAAAAGAATCAAATTGAATCAGTCGATTAAATTCTAGTCGAATCGAATCAAAAAGCATGAAATCGAGTCGAATCGAATCGAAAAGAATCGAATCGAATCGAAAAGAATCGAATTGTATCTAATCAAAAAGAATCGTATCGTATCGACTCGAATCGAAAAGAATCCAATTGCATCATCGAATGGAAACTAATCGAATTGAATAGAATAGAAAAGAATCGAATCGAATCAAATCGAAAACAAATTGAATTGATCGAAAAGAATCGAATTGAATGAAATCGAATCGAAATGAAAAGAATCGAATCGATTCAAATAGAAAAGAATCGAATCGAAAAGAATCAAATCGACACGAAAAGAATCGAATCGAATCAAAAAGTATCGAATTGATTCGAAAATATTCGATTCGAAAAGAATCGAATTGAAATGAATCCGATCGAAATGGAAAGAATCTACTCGATTCGAATCCAAAAGAATCGAATCCAAAAGAATCGAATCGAATCCAAAAGAATCGAATTGAATTGAATCAAAAGAAATGAATTGAATTGAATCAAAAAGGAACTAATCGAATCAAATCGAAAAAAATCGAATAGAATCAAAAAGAATCGAATAGATTCGAATAAAAAAGAATCGAATTGAGGGATCCCTGGGTGGCGCTGCGGTTTAGCGCCTGCCTTTAGCCCAGGGCGCGATCCTGGAGACCCGGGATCGAGTCAAATCGAAAAGAATCGAATTCCATGTAACGAAAAGATTCGAATTGAAAAGAATCGAATCGAAACAAAAGAATCGAATCGAATCGACATGAATCAAAAAGAATCGAATCAAAACGAATCGAAAAGAAACAAATCAAGTAGAATCTAAAAGAATCGAATCGAATCAAATCGAAAAAATTCGAATAGAATTGAATCGAAAAGAATCAAAACGAATCGAACCGAAGAGAATCGATTCGAATCAAAATAAAAAGTATCGTATCAAATCGAATCGAAAAGAATCATATCAAATAGAATCGAAAGAATGGAATCAAATCTAAAACAATCGAATCGAATCGAAAAGAATCGGATTGAACGGAATGGAATCGAAAAGAATACAATAGAATAGAATCGAAAGAAATCGAATAGAAACAAATCAAATCAAAAAGAATCGAATTGAATTGATCCTAACCAAAATAAGCGAAATGAATCGACTCGAACCGAAAAAAATCAAATCGAAAAGAATCTAATCTCAACGAAAATCATCGAAATGAATAGAATCGAAAAGAATCGAATTGAATCAAATCGAAAAGAATCGAATGGAATCCAATCGAAAAGAACCAAATTGATTCGAATCGAAACAAATTGAATCCAATCGAAAAGAATCTAATTGAATCGAATCGAAAAGAATCGAATTCAATCAAAACGAATCGATTCGAATGGAATAGAAAGTAATAGAATAGAATCGAAAAGAATCAAATCGAATCGAAAAGAATCGAATCGAAAAGAATTGAATCGAATCGAAAAGAAACGAATCGAACCGAATCAAAAAGAAAACAATCGAATCGAATCAAATACAAAAGAATCGCTTTGAATAGCATAGAATTGTAAAGAATCGAATCAATCGAACTGAAAACAATCGAATCGAAAAGAATCGAATCAAAAAAAGTCGAATCGAAACGAAAACAATCGAATCGAATCGAATCTAAAAGAATCGTATTGAATTGAATCGAGTCGAAAAGACTCGAATCAAAAAGACTCGAATCGAATTGAATCAAATCGAAAAGAATGTAATAGTAACCACTCGAACAGAATCAAATCGAAATGATTCAAAATGAATCGAATAGAATAGAATCGAAAAAAATCGAATAGAATCGAAACGAATCGAAACGAAATGAATCGAAGAGAATCGATTAGAAACGAAATGAAAAGAATCGTATTGAATCGAATCGAAAAGAATCAAATCAAATCGAATCGAAAGAATTGAATCAAATCGAAAAGAATCCAATCGAATCGAAAAGAATCGAACTGAATGGAATCAAATCGAAAAGAATCCAATCGAAAAGAAAAGAATCGAATCAAATTTAATGGAATCGAAAAGAATCGAATTGAATCGAAAAGAATCGAAATGAAACAAATCAGATCAAATGGAAAAGCATCAAATCGAATTGAAAAGAATCGAATCGAATCGAAATGAATCGAATCAAAAAGACTCGAATCGAAAAGAATCGAATTGAAAAGAATCGAATCGAATCGAAAAGACTCGAATCGAATTAAAAATATCAAATCGAATCGAATCGCAAAGAATCGAACTGAAAAGACTCGAATTGAAACGAATCGATTTGAAACGACAAGAATCGAATCGAATCGAATTGAAAGAATCGAATTGAATAGAAAAAAATCGAATAGAAAAGAATCGAACCGAAAAGAAAAGAATCAAATTGAATCAGTCAATTAAATTCTAGTCGAATCGAATCAAAAAGCATGAAATCGAGTCGAATCGAATCGAAAAGAATCGAATCGAATCGAAAAGAATCGAATTGTATCTAATCAAAAAGAATCGTATCGTATCGACTCGAATCGAAAAGAATCCAATTGCATCATCGAATGGAAACTAATCGAATTGAATAGAATAGAAAAGAATCGAATCGAATCAAATCGAAAACAAATTGAATTGATCGAAAAGAATCGAATTGAATCAAATCGAATCGAAATGAAAAGAATCGAATCGATTCAAATAGAAAAGAATCGAATCGAAAAGAATCAAATCGACACGAAAAGAATCGAATCGAATCAAAAAGTATCGAATTGATTCGAAAATATTCGATTCGAAAAGAATCGAATTGAAATGAATCCGATCGAAATGGAAAGAATCTACTCGATTCGAATCCAAAAGAATCGAATCCAAAAGAATCGAATCGAATCCAAAAGAATCGAATTGAATTGAATCAAAAGAAATGAATTGAATTGAATCAAAAAGGAACTAATCGAATCAAATCGAAAAAAATCGAATAGAATCAAAAAGAATCGAATAGATTCGAATAAAAAAGAATCGAATTGAGGGATCCCTGGGTGGCGCTGCGGTTTAGCGCCTGCCTTTAGCCCAGGGCGCGATCCTGGAGACCCGGGATCGAGTCAAATCGAAAAGAATCGAATTCCATGTAACGAAAAGATTCGAATTGAAAAGAATCGAATCGAAACAAAAGAATCGAATCGAATCGACATGAATCAAAAAGAATCGAATCAAAACGAATCGAAAAGAAACAAATCAAGTAGAATCTAAAAGAATCGAATCGAATCAAATCGAAAAAATTCGAATAGAATTGAATCGAAAAGAATCAAAACGAATCGAACCGAAGAGAATCGATTCGAATCAAAATAAAAAGTATCGTATCAAATCGAATCGAAAAGAATCATATCAAATAGAATCGAAAGAATGGAATCAAATCTAAAACAATCGAATCGAATCGAAAAGAATCGGATTGAACGGAATGGAATCGAAAAGAATACAATAGAATAGAATCGAAAGAAATCGAATAGAAACAAATCAAATCAAAAAGAATCGAATTGAATTGATCCTAACCAAAATAAGCGAAATGAATCGACTCGAACCGAAAAAAATCAAATCGAAAAGAATCTAATCTCAACGAAAATCATCGAAATGAATAGAATCGAAAAGAATCGAATTGAATCAAATCGAAAAGAATCGAATGGAATCCAATCGAAAAGAACCAAATTGATTCGAATCGAAACAAATTGAATCCAATCGAAAAGAATCTAATTGAATCGAATCGAAAAGAATCGAATTCAATCAAAACGAATCGATTCGAATGGAATAGAAAGTAATAGAATAGAATCGAAAAGAATCAAATCGAATCGAAAAGAATCGAATCGAAAAGAATTGAATCGAATCGAAAAGAAACGAATCGAACCGAATCAAAAAGAAAACAATCGAATCGAATCAAATACAAAAGAATCGCTTTGAATAGCATAGAATTGTAAAGAATCGAATCAATCGAACTGAAAACAATCGAATCGAAAAGAATCGAATCAAAAAAAGTCGAATCGAAACGAAAACAATCGAATCGAATCGAATCTAAAAGAATCGTATTGAATTGAATCGAGTCGAAAAGACTCGAATCAAAAAGACTCGAATCGAATTGAATCAAATCGAAAAGAATGTAATAGTAACCACTCGAACAGAATCAAATCGAAATGATTCAAAATGAATCGAATAGAATAGAATCGAAAAAAATCGAATAGAATCGAAACGAATCGAAACGAAATGAATCGAAGAGAATCGATTAGAAACGAAATGAAAAGAATCGTATTGAATCGAATCGAAAAGAATCAAATCAAATCGAATCGAAAGAATTGAATCAAAAAGACTCGAATCGAAAAGAATCGAATTGAAAAGAATCGAATCGAATCGAAAAGACTCGAATCGAATTAAAAATATCAAATCGAATCGAATCGCAAAGAATCGAACTGAAAAGACTCGAATTGAAACGAATCGATTTGAAACGACAAGAATCGAATCGAATCGAATTGAAAGAATCGAATTGAATAGAAAAAAATCGAATAGAAAAGAATCGAACCGAAAAGAAAAGAATCAAATTGAATCAGTCGATTAAATTCTAGTCGAATCGAATCAAAAAGCATGAAATCGAGTCGAATCGAATCGAAAAGAATCGAATCGAATCGAAAAGAATCGAATTGTATCTAATCAAAAAGAATCGTATCGTATCGACTCGAATCGAAAAGAATCCAATTGCATCATCGAATGGAAACTAATCGAATTGAATAGAATAGAAAAGAATCGAATCGAATCAAATCGAAAACAAATTGAATTGATCGAAAAGAATCGAATTGAATCAAATCGAATCGAAATGAAAAGAATCGAATCGATTCAAATAGAAAAGAATCGAATCGAAAAGAATCAAATCGACACGAAAAGAATCGAATCGAATCAAAAAGTATCGAATTGATTCGAAAATATTCGATTCGAAAGGAATCGAATTGAAATGAATCCGATCGAAATGGAAAGAATCTACTCGATTCGAATCCAAAAGAATCGAATCCAAAAGAATCGAATCGAATCCAAAAGAATCGAATTGAATTGAATCAAAAGAAATGAATTGAATTGAATCAAAAAGGAACTAATCGAATCAAATCGAAAAAAATCGAATAGAATCAAAAAGAATCGAATAGATTCGAATAAAAAAGAATCGAATTGAGGGATCCCTGGGTGGCGCTGCGGTTTAGCGCCTGCCTTTGGCCCAGGGCGCGATCCTGGAGACCCGGGATCGAGTCAAATCGAAAAGAATCGAATTCCATGTAACGAAAAGATTCGAATTGAAAAGAATCGAATCGAAACAAAAGAATCGAATCGAATCGACATGAATCAAAAAGAATCGAATCAAAACGAATCGAAAAGAAACAAATCAAGTAGAATCTAAAAGAATCGAATCGAATCAAATCGAAAAAATTCGAATAGAATTGAATCGAAAACAATCAAAACGAATCGAACCGAAGAGAATCGATTCGAATCAAAATAAAAAGTATCGTATCAAATCGAATCGAAAAGAATCATATCAAATAGAATCGAAAGAATGGAATCAAATCTAAAACAATCGAATCGAATCGAAAAGAATCGGATTGAACGGAATGGAATCGAAAAGAATACAATAGAATAGAATCGAAAGAAATCGAATAGAAACAAATCAAATCAAAAAGAATCGAATTGAATTGATCCTAACCAAAATAAGCGAAATGAATCGACTCGAACCGAAAAAAATCAAATCGAAAAGAATCTAATCTCAACGAAAATCATCGAAATGAATAGAATCGAAAAGAATCGAATTGAATCAAATCGAAAAGAATCGAATGGAATCCAATCGAAAAGAACCAAATTGATTCGAATCGAAACAAATTGAATCCAATCGAAAAGAATCTAATTGAATCGAATCGAAAAGAATCGAATTCAATCAAAACGAATCGATTCGAATGGAATAGAAAGTAATAGAATAGAATCGAAAAGAATCAAATCGAATCGAAAAGAATCGAATCGAAAAGAATTGAATCGAATCGAAAAGAAACGAATCGAACCGAATCAAAAAGAAAACAATCGAATCGAATCAAATACAAAAGAATCGCTTTGAATAGCATAGAATTGTAAAGAATCGAATCAATCGAACTGAAAACAATCGAATCGAAAAGAATCGAATCAAAAAAAGTCGAATCGAAACGAAAACAATCGAATCGAATCGAATCTAAAAGAATCGTATTGAATTGAATCGAGTCGAAAAGACTCGAATCAAAAAGACTTGAATCGAATCAAATCGAAAAGAATGTAATAGTAACCACTCGAACAGAATCAAATCGAAATGATTCAAAATGAATCGAATAGAATAGAATCGAAAAAAATCGAATAGAATCGAAACGAATCGAAACGAAATGAATCGAAGAGAATCGATTAGAAACGAAATGAAAAGAATCGTATTGAATCGAATCGAAAAGAATCAAATCAAATCGAATCGAAAGAATTGAATCAAATCGAAAAGAATCCAATCGAATCGAAAAGAATCGAACTGAATGGAATCAAATCGAAAAGAATCCAATCGAAAAGAAAAGAATCGAATCAAATTTAATGGAATCGAAAAGAATCGAATTGAATCGAAAAGAATCGAAATGAAACAAATCAGATCAAATGGAAAAGCATCAAATCGAATTGAAAAGAATCGAATCGAATCGAAATGAATCGAATCAAAAAGACTCGAATCGAAAAGAATCGAATTGAAAAGAATCGAATCGAATCGAAAAGACTCGAATCGAATTAAAAATATCAAATCGAATCGAATCGCAAAGAATCGAACTGAAAAGACTCGAATTGAAACGAATCGATTTGAAACGACAAGAATCGAATCGAATCGAATTGAAAGAATCGAATTGAATAGAAAAAAATCGAATAGAAAAGAATCGAACCGAAAAGAAAAGAATCAAATTGAATCAGTCGATTAAATTCTAGTCGAATCGAATCAAAAAGCATGAAATCGAGTCGAATCGAATCGAAAAGAATCGAATCGAATCGAAAAGAATCGAATTGTATCTAATCAAAAAGAATCGTATCGTATCGACTCGAATCGAAAAGAATCCAATTGCATCATCGAATGGAAACTAATCGAATTGAATAGAATAGAAAAGAATCGAATCGAATCAAATCGAAAACAAATTGAATTGATCGAAAAGAATCGAATTGAATCAAATCGAATCGAAATGAAAAGAATCGAATCGATTCAAATAGAAAAGAATCGAATCGAAAAGAATCAAATCGACACGAAAAGAATCGAATCGAATCAAAAAGTATCGAATTGATTCGAAAATATTCGATTCGAAAAGAATCGAATTGAAATGAATCCGATCGAAATGGAAAGAATCTACTCGATTCGAATCCAAAAGAATCGAATCCAAAAGAATCGAATCGAATCCAAAAGAATCGAATTGAATTGAATCAAAAGAAATGAATTGAATTGAATCAAAAAGGAACTAATCGAATCAAATCGAAAAAAATCGAATAGAATCAAAAAGAATCGAATAGATTCGAATAAAAAAGAATCGAATTGAGGGATCCCTGGGTGGCGCTGCGGTTTAGCGCCTGCCTTTGGCCCAGGGCGCGATCCTGGAGACCCGGGATCGAGTCAAATCGAAAAGAATCGAATTCCATGTAACGAAAAGATTCGAATTGAAAAGAATCGAATCGAAACAAAAGAATCGAATCGAATCGACATGAATCAAAAAGAATCGAATCAAAACGAATCGAAAAGAAACAAATCAAGTAGAATCTAAAAGAATCGAATCGAATCAAATCGAAAAAATTCGAATAGAATTGAATCGAAAAGAATCAAAACGAATCGAACCGAAGAGAATCGATTCGAATCAAAATAAAAAGTATCGTATCAAATCGAATCGAAAAAAATCATATCAAATAGAATCGAAAGAATGGAATCAAATCTAAAACAATCGAATCGAATCGAAAAGAATCGGATTGAACGGAATGGAATCGAAAAGAATACAATAGAATAGAATCGAAAGAAATCGAATAGAAACAAATCAAATCAAAAAGAATCGAATTGAATTGATCCTAACCAAAATAAGCGAAATGAATCGACTCGAACCGAAAAAAATCAAATCGAAAAGAATCTAATCTCAACGAAAATCATCGAAATGAATAGAATCGAAAAGAATCGAATTGAATCAAATCGAAAAGAATCGAATGGAATCCAATCGAAAAGAACCAAATTGATTCGAATCGAAACAAATTGAATCCAATCGAAAAGAATCTAATTGAATCGAATCGAAAAGAATCGAATTCAATCAAAACGAATCGATTCGAATGGAATAGAAAGTAATAGAATAGAATCGAAAAGAATCAAATCGAATCGAAAAGAATCGAATCGAAAAGAATTGAATCGAATCGAAAAGAAACGAATCGAACCGAATCAAAAAGAAAACAATCGAATCGAATCAAATACAAAAGAATCGCTTTGAATAGCATAGAATTGTAAAGAATCGAATCAATCGAACTGAAAACAATCGAATCGAAAAGAATCGAATCAAAAAAAGTCGAATCGAAACGAAAACAATCGAATCGAATCGAATCTAAAAGAATCGTATTGAATTGAATCGAGTCGAAAAGACTCGAATCAAAAAGACTTGAATCGAATCAAATCGAAAAGAATGTAATAGTAACCACTCGAACAGAATCAAATCGAAATGATTCAAAATGAATCGAATAGAATAGAATCGAAAAAAATCGAATAGAATCGAAACGAATCGAAACGAAATGAATCGAAGAGAATCGATTAGAAACGAAATGAAAAGAATCGTATTGAATCGAATCGAAAAGAATCAAATCAAATCGAATCGAAAGAATTGAATCAAATCGAAAAGAATCCAATCGAATCGAAAAGAATCGAACTGAATGGAATCAAATCGAAAAGAATCCAATCGAAAAGAAAAGAATCGAATCAAATTTAATGGAATCGAAAAGAATCGAATTGAATCGAAAAGAATCGAAATGAAACAAATCAGATCAAATGGAAAAGCATCAAATCGAATTGAAAAGAATCGAATCGAATCGAAATGAATCGAATCAAAAAGACTCGAATCGAAAAGAATCGAATTGAAAAGAATCGAATCGAATCGAAAAGACTCGAATCGAATTAAAAATATCAAATCGAATCGAATCGCAAAGAATCGAACTGAAAAGACTCGAATTGAAACGAATCGATTTGAAACGACAAGAATCGAATCGAATCGAATTGAAAGAATCGAATTGAATAGAAAAAAATCGAATAGAAAAGAATCGAACCGAAAAGAAAAGAATCAAATTGAATCAGTCGATTAAATTCTAGTCGAATCGAATCAAAAAGCATGAAATCGAGTCGAATCGAATCGAAAAGAATCGAATCGAATCGAAAAGAATCGAATTGTATCTAATCAAAAAGAATCGTATCGTATCGACTCGAATCGAAAAGAATCCAATTGCATCATCGAATGGAAACTAATCGAATTGAATAGAATAGAAAAGAATCGAATCGAATCAAATCGAAAACAAATTGAATTGATCGAAAAGAATCGAATTGAATCAAATCGAATCGAAATGAAAAGAATCGAATCGATTCAAATAGAAAAGAATCGAATCGAAAAGAATCAAATCGACACGAAAAGAATCGAATCGAATCAAAAAGTATCGAATTGATTCGAAAATATTCGATTCGAAAAGAATCGAATTGAAATGAATCCGATCGAAATGGAAAGAATCTACTCGATTCGAATCCAAAAGAATCGAATCCAAAAGAATCGAATCGAATCCAAAAGAATCGAATTGAATTGAATCAAAAGAAATGAATTGAATTGAATCAAAAAGGAACTAATCGAATCAAATCGAAAAAAATCGAATAGAATCAAAAAGAATCGAATAGATTCGAATAAAAAAGAATCGAATTGAGGGATCCCTGGGTGGCGCTGCGGTTTAGCGCCTGCCTTTGGCCCAGGGCGCGATCCTGGAGACCCGGGATCGAGTCAAATCGAAAAGAATCGAATTCCATGTAACGAAAAGATTCGAATTGAAAAGAATCGAATCGAAACAAAAGAATCGAATCGAATCGACATGAATCAAAAAGAATCGAATCAAAACGAATCGAAAAGAAACAAATCAAGTAGAATCTAAAAGAATCGAATCGAATCAAATCGAAAAAATTCGAATAGAATTGAATCGAAAACAATCAAAACGAATCGAACCGAAGAGAATCGATTCGAATCAAAATAAAAAGTATCGTATCAAATCGAATCGAAAAGAATCATATCAAATAGAATCGAAAGAATGGAATCAAATCTAAAACAATCGAATCGAATCGAAAAGAATCGGATTGAACGGAATGGAATCGAAAAGAATACAATAGAATAGAATCGAAAGAAATCGAATAGAAACAAATCAAATCAAAAAGAATCGAATTGAATTGATCCTAACCAAAATAAGCGAAATGAATCGACTCGAACCGAAAAAAATCAAATCGAAAAGAATCTAATCTCAACGAAAATCATCGAAATGAATAGAATCGAAAAGAATCGAATTGAATCAAATCGAAAAGAATCGAATGGAATCCAATCGAAAAGAACCAAATTGATTCGAATCGAAACAAATTGAATCCAATCGAAAAGAATCTAATTGAATCGAATCGAAAAGAATCGAATTCAATCAAAACGAATCGATTCGAATGGAATAGAAAGTAATAGAATAGAATCGAAAAGAATCAAATCGAATCGAAAAGAATCGAATCGAAAAGAATTGAATCGAATCGAAAAGAAACGAATCGAACCGAATCAAAAAGAAAACAATCGAATCGAATCAAATACAAAAGAATCGCTTTGAATAGCATAGAATTGTAAAGAATCGAATCAATCGAACTGAAAACAATCGAATCGAAAAGAATCGAATCAAAAAAAGTCGAATCGAAACGAAAACAATCGAATCGAATCGAATCTAAAAGAATCGTATTGAATTGAATCGAGTCGAAAAGACTCGAATCAAAAAGACTTGAATCGAATCAAATCGAAAAGAATGTAATAGTAACCACTCGAACAGAATCAAATCGAAATGATTCAAAATGAATCGAATAGAATAGAATCGAAAAAAATCGAATAGAATCGAAACGAATCGAAACGAAATGAATCGAAGAGAATCGATTAGAAACGAAATGAAAAGAATCGTATTGAATCGAATCGAAAAGAATCAAATCAAATCGAATCGAAAGAATTGAATCAAATCGAAAAGAATCCAATCGAATCGAAAAGAATCGAACTGAATGGAATCAAATCGAAAAGAATCCAATCGAAAAGAAAAGAATCGAATCAAATTTAATGGAATCGAAAAGAATCGAATTGAATCGAAAAGAATCGAAATGAAACAAATCAGATCAAATGGAAAAGCATCAAATCGAATTGAAAAGAATCGAATCGAATCGAAATGAATCGAATCAAAAAGACTCGAATCGAAAAGAATCGAATTGAAAAGAATCGAATCGAATCGAAAAGACTCGAATCGAATTAAAAATATCAAATCGAATCGAATCGCAAAGAATCGAACTGAAAAGACTCGAATTGAAACGAATCGATTTGAAACGACAAGAATCGAATCGAATCGAATTGAAAGAATCGAATTGAATAGAAAAAAATCGAATAGAAAAGAATCGAACCGAAAAGAAAAGAATCAAATTGAATCAGTCGATTAAATTCTAGTCGAATCGAATCAAAAAGCATGAAATCGAGTCGAATCGAATCGAAAAGAATCGAATCGAATCGAAAAGAATCGAATTGTATCTAATCAAAAAGAATCGTATCGTATCGACTCGAATCGAAAAGAATCCAATTGCATCATCGAATGGAAACTAATCGAATTGAATAGAATAGAAAAGAATCGAATCGAATCAAATCGAAAACAAATTGAATTGATCGAAAAGAATCGAATTGAATCAAATCGAATCGAAATGAAAAGAATCGAATCGATTCAAATAGAAAAGAATCGAATCGAAAAGAATCAAATCGACACGAAAAGAATCGAATCGAATCAAAAAGTATCGAATTGATTCGAAAATATTCGATTCGAAAAGAATCGAATTGAAATGAATCCGATCGAAATGGAAAGAATCTACTCGATTCGAATCCAAAAGAATCGAATCCAAAAGAATCGAATCGAATCCAAAAGAATCGAATTGAATTGAATCAAAAGAAATGAATTGAATTGAATCAAAAAGGAACTAATCGAATCAAATCGAAAAAAATCGAATAGAATCAAAAAGAATCGAATAGATTCGAATAAAAAAGAATCGAATTGAGGGATCCCTGGGTGGCGCTGCGGTTTAGCGCCTGCCTTTGGCCCAGGGCGCGATCCTGGAGACCCGGGATCGAGTCAAATCGAAAAGAATCGAATTCCATGTAACGAAAAGATTCGAATTGAAAAGAATCGAATCGAAACAAAAGAATCGAATCGAATCGACATGAATCAAAAAGAATCGAATCAAAACGAATCGAAAAGAAACAAATCAAGTAGAATCTAAAAGAATCGAATCGAATCAAATCGAAAAAATTCGAATAGAATTGAATCGAAAACAATCAAAACGAATCGAACCGAAGAGAATCGATTCGAATCAAAATAAAAAGTATCGTATCAAATCGAATCGAAAAGAATCATATCAAATAGAATCGAAAGAATGGAATCAAATCTAAAACAATCGAATCGAATCGAAAAGAATCGGATTGAACGGAATGGAATCGAAAAGAATACAATAGAATAGAATCGAAAGAAATCGAATAGAAACAAATCAAATCAAAAAGAATCGAATTGAATTGATCCTAACCAAAATAAGCGAAATGAATCGACTCGAACCGAAAAAAATCAAATCGAAAAGAATCTAATCTCAACGAAAATCATCGAAATGAATAGAATCGAAAAGAATCGAATTGAATCAAATCGAAAAGAATCGAATGGAATCCAATCGAAAAGAACCAAATTGATTCGAATCGAAACAAATTGAATCCAATCGAAAAGAATCTAATTGAATCGAATCGAAAAGAATCGAATTCAATCAAAACGAATCGATTCGAATGGAATAGAAAGTAATAGAATAGAATCGAAAAGAATCAAATCGAATCGAAAAGAATCGAATCGAAAAGAATTGAATCGAATCGAAAAGAAACGAATCGAACCGAATCAAAAAGAAAACAATCGAATCGAATCAAATACAAAAGAATCGCTTTGAATAGCATAGAATTGTAAAGAATCGAATCAATCGAACTGAAAACAATCGAATCGAAAAGAATCGAATCAAAAAAAGTCGAATCGAAACGAAAACAATCGAATCGAATCGAATCTAAAAGAATCGTATTGAATTGAATCGAGTCGAAAAGACTCGAATCAAAAAGACTTGAATCGAATCAAATCGAAAAGAATGTAATAGTAACCACTCGAACAGAATCAAATCGAAATGATTCAAAATGAATCGAATAGAATAGAATCGAAAAAAATCGAATAGAATCGAAACGAATCGAAACGAAATGAATCGAAGAGAATCGATTAGAAACGAAATGAAAAGAATCGTATTGAATCGAATCGAAAAGAATCAAATCAAATCGAATCGAAAGAATTGAATCAAATCGAAAAGAATCCAATCGAATCGAAAAGAATCGAACTGAATGGAATCAAATCGAAAAGAATCCAATCGAAAAGAAAAGAATCGAATCAAATTTAATGGAATCGAAAAGAATCGAATTGAATCGAAAAGAATCGAAATGAAACAAATCAGATCAAATGGAAAAGCATCAAATCGAATTGAAAAGAATCGAATCGAATCGAAATGAATCGAATCAAAAAGACTCGAATCGAAAAGAATCGAATTGAAAAGAATCGAATCGAATCGAAAAGACTCGAATCGAATTAAAAATATCAAATCGAATCGAATCGCAAAGAATCGAACTGAAAAGACTCGAATTGAAACGAATCGATTTGAAACGACAAGAATCGAATCGAATCGAATTGAAAGAATCGAATTGAATAGAAAAAAATCGAATAGAAAAGAATCGAACCGAAAAGAAAAGAATCAAATTGAATCAGTCGATTAAATTCTAGTCGAATCGAATCAAAAAGCATGAAATCGAGTCGAATCGAATCGAAAAGAATCGAATCGAATCGAAAAGAATCGAATTGTATCTAATCAAAAAGAATCGTATCGTATCGACTCGAATCGAAAAGAATCCAATTGCATCATCGAATGGAAACTAATCGAATTGAATAGAATAGAAAAGAATCGAATCGAATCAAATCGAAAACAAATTGAATTGATCGAAAAGAATCGAATTGAATCAAATCGAATCGAAATGAAAAGAATCGAATCGATTCAAATAGAAAAGAATCGAATCGAAAAGAATCAAATCGACACGAAAAGAATCGAATCGAATCAAAAAGTATCGAATTGATTCGAAAATATTCGATTCGAAAAGAATCGAATTGAAATGAATCCGATCGAAATGGAAAGAATCTACTCGATTCGAATCCAAAAGAATCGAATCCAAAAGAATCGAATCGAATCCAAAAGAATCGAATTGAATTGAATCAAAAGAAATGAATTGAATTGAATCAAAAAGGAACTAATCGAATCAAATCGAAAAAAATCGAATAGAATCAAAAAGAATCGAATAGATTCGAATAAAAAAGAATCGAATTGAGGGATCCCTGGGTGGCGCTGCGGTTTAGCGCCTGCCTTTGGCCCAGGGCGCGATCCTGGAGACCCGGGATCGAGTCAAATCGAAAAGAATCGAATTCCATGTAACGAAAAGATTCGAATTGAAAAGAATCGAATCGAAACAAAAGAATCGAATCGAATCGACATGAATCAAAAAGAATCGAATCAAAACGAATCGAAAAGAAACAAATCAAGTAGAATCTAAAAGAATCGAATCGAATCAAATCGAAAAAATTCGAATAGAATTGAATCGAAAACAATCAAAACGAATCGAACCGAAGAGAATCGATTCGAATCAAAATAAAAAGTATCGTATCAAATCGAATCGAAAAGAATCATATCAAATAGAATCGAAAGAATGGAATCAAATCTAAAACAATCGAATCGAATCGAAAAGAATCGGATTGAACGGAATGGAATCGAAAAGAATACAATAGAATAGAATCGAAAGAAATCGAATAGAAACAAATCAAATCAAAAAGAATCGAATTGAATTGATCCTAACCAAAATAAGCGAAATGAATCGACTCGAACCGAAAAAAATCAAATCGAAAAGAATCTAATCTCAACGAAAATCATCGAAATGAATAGAATCGAAAAGAATCGAATTGAATCAAATCGAAAAGAATCGAATGGAATCCAATCGAAAAGAACCAAATTGATTCGAATCGAAACAAATTGAATCCAATCGAAAAGAATCTAATTGAATCGAATCGAAAAGAATCGAATTCAATCAAAACGAATCGATTCGAATGGAATAGAAAGTAATAGAATAGAATCGAAAAGAATCAAATCGAATCGAAAAGAATCGAATCGAAAAGAATTGAATCGAATCGAAAAGAAACGAATCGAACCGAATCAAAAAGAAAACAATCGAATCGAATCAAATACAAAAGAATCGCTTTGAATAGCATAGAATTGTAAAGAATCGAATCAATCGAACTGAAAACAATCGAATCGAAAAGAATCGAATCAAAAAAAGTCGAATCGAAACGAAAACAATCGAATCGAATCGAATCTAAAAGAATCGTATTGAATTGAATCGAGTCGAAAAGACTCGAATCAAAAAGACTTGAATCGAATCAAATCGAAAAGAATGTAATAGTAACCACTCGAACAGAATCAAATCGAAATGATTCAAAATGAATCGAATAGAATAGAATCGAAAAAAATCGAATAGAATCGAAACGAATCGAAACGAAATGAATCGAAGAGAATCGATTAGAAACGAAATGAAAAGAATCGTATTGAATCGAATCGAAAAGAATCAAATCAAATCGAATCGAAAGAATTGAATCAAATCGAAAAGAATCCAATCGAATCGAAAAGAATCGAACTGAATGGAATCAAATCGAAAAGAATCCAATCGAAAAGAAAAGAATCGAATCAAATTTAATGGAATCGAAAAGAATCGAATTGAATCGAAAAGAATCGAAATGAAACAAATCAGATCAAATGGAAAAGCATCAAATCGAATTGAAAAGAATCGAATCGAATCGAAATGAATCGAATCAAAAAGACTCGAATCGAAAAGAATCGAATTGAAAAGAATCGAATCGAATCGAAAAGACTCGAATCGAATTAAAAATATCAAATCGAATCGAATCGCAAAGAATCGAACTGAAAAGACTCGAATTGAAACGAATCGATTTGAAACGACAAGAATCGAATCGAATCGAATTGAAAGAATCGAATTGAATAGAAAAAAATCGAATAGAAAAGAATCGAACCGAAAAGAAAAGAATCAAATTGAATCAGTCGATTAAATTCTAGTCGAATCGAATCAAAAAGCATGAAATCGAGTCGAATCGAATCGAAAAGAATCGAATCGAATCGAAAAGAATCGAATTGTATCTAATCAAAAAGAATCGTATCGTATCGACTCGAATCGAAAAGAATCCAATTGCATCATCGAATGGAAACTAATCGAATTGAATAGAATAGAAAAGAATCGAATCGAATCAAATCGAAAACAAATTGAATTGATCGAAAAGAATCGAATTGAATCAAATCGAATCGAAATGAAAAGAATCGAATCGATTCAAATAGAAAAGAATCGAATCGAAAAGAATCAAATCGACACGAAAAGAATCGAATCGAATCAAAAAGTATCGAATTGATTCGAAAATATTCGATTCGAAAAGAATCGAATTGAAATGAATCCGATCGAAATGGAAAGAATCTACTCGATTCGAATCCAAAAGAATCGAATCCAAAAGAATCGAATCGAATCCAAAAGAATCGAATTGAATTGAATCAAAAGAAATGAATTGAATTGAATCAAAAAGGAACTAATCGAATCAAATCGAAAAAAATCGAATAGAATCAAAAAGAATCGAATAGATTCGAATAAAAAAGAATCGAATTGAGGGATCCCTGGGTGGCGCTGCGGTTTAGCGCCTGCCTTTGGCCCAGGGCGCGATCCTGGAGACCCGGGATCGAGTCAAATCGAAAAGAATCGAATTCCATGTAACGAAAAGATTCGAATTGAAAAGAATCGAATCGAAACAAAAGAATCGAATCGAATCGACATGAATCAAAAAGAATCGAATCAAAACGAATCGAAAAGAAACAAATCAAGTAGAATCTAAAAGAATCGAATCGAATCAAATCGAAAAAATTCGAATAGAATTGAATCGAAAACAATCAAAACGAATCGAACCGAAGAGAATCGATTCGAATCAAAATAAAAAGTATCGTATCAAATCGAATCGAAAAGAATCATATCAAATAGAATCGAAAGAATGGAATCAAATCTAAAACAATCGAATCGAATCGAAAAGAATCGGATTGAACGGAATGGAATCGAAAAGAATACAATAGAATAGAATCGAAAGAAATCGAATAGAAACAAATCAAATCAAAAAGAATCGAATTGAATTGATCCTAACCAAAATAAGCGAAATGAATCGACTCGAACCGAAAAAAATCAAATCGAAAAGAATCTAATCTCAACGAAAATCATCGAAATGAATAGAATCGAAAAGAATCGAATTGAATCAAATCGAAAAGAATCGAATGGAATCCAATCGAAAAGAACCAAATTGATTCGAATCGAAACAAATTGAATCCAATCGAAAAGAATCTAATTGAATCGAATCGAAAAGAATCGAATTCAATCAAAACGAATCGATTCGAATGGAATAGAAAGTAATAGAATAGAATCGAAAAGAATCAAATCGAATCGAAAAGAATCGAATCGAAAAGAATTGAATCGAATCGAAAAGAAACGAATCGAACCGAATCAAAAAGAAAACAATCGAATCGAATCAAATACAAAAGAATCGCTTTGAATAGCATAGAATTGTAAAGAATCGAATCAATCGAACTGAAAACAATCGAATCGAAAAGAATCGAATCAAAAAAAGTCGAATCGAAACGAAAACAATCGAATCGAATCGAATCTAAAAGAATCGTATTGAATTGAATCGAGTCGAAAAGACTCGAATCAAAAAGACTTGAATCGAATCAAATCGAAAAGAATGTAATAGTAACCACTCGAACAGAATCAAATCGAAATGATTCAAAATGAATCGAATAGAATAGAATCGAAAAAAATCGAATAGAATCGAAACGAATCGAAACGAAATGAATCGAAGAGAATCGATTAGAAACGAAATGAAAAGAATCGTATTGAATCGAATCGAAAAGAATCAAATCAAATCGAATCGAAAGAATTGAATCAAATCGAAAAGAATCCAATCGAATCGAAAAGAATCGAACTGAATGGAATCAAATCGAAAAGAATCCAATCGAAAAGAAAAGAATCGAATCAAATTTAATGGAATCGAAAAGAATCGAATTGAATCGAAAAGAATCGAAATGAAACAAATCAGATCAAATGGAAAAGCATCAAATCGAATTGAAAAGAATCGAATCGAATCGAAATGAATCGAATCAAAAAGACTCGAATCGAAAAGAATCGAATTGAAAAGAATCGAATCGAATCGAAAAGACTCGAATCGAATTAAAAATATCAAATCGAATCGAATCGCAAAGAATCGAACTGAAAAGACTCGAATTGAAACGAATCGATTTGAAACGACAAGAATCGAATCGAATCGAATTGAAAGAATCGAATTGAATAGAAAAAAATCGAATAGAAAAGAATCGAACCGAAAAGAAAAGAATCAAATTGAATCAGTCGATTAAATTCTAGTCGAATCGAATCAAAAAGCATGAAATCGAGTCGAATCGAATCGAAAAGAATCGAATCGAATCGAAAAGAATCGAATTGTATCTAATCAAAAAGAATCGTATCGTATCGACTCGAATCGAAAAGAATCCAATTGCATCATCGAATGGAAACTAATCGAATTGAATAGAATAGAAAAGAATCGAATCGAATCAAATCGAAAACAAATTGAATTGATCGAAAAGAATCGAATTGAATCAAATCGAATCGAAATGAAAAGAATCGAATCGATTCAAATAGAAAAGAATCGAATCGAAAAGAATCAAATCGACACGAAAAGAATCGAATCGAATCAAAAAGTATCGAATTGATTCGAAAATATTCGATTCGAAAAGAATCGAATTGAAATGAATCCGATCGAAATGGAAAGAATCTACTCGATTCGAATCCAAAAGAATCGAATCCAAAAGAATCGAATCGAATCCAAAAGAATCGAATTGAATTGAATCAAAAGAAATGAATTGAATTGAATCAAAAAGGAACTAATCGAATCAAATCGAAAAAAATCGAATAGAATCAAAAAGAATCGAATAGATTCGAATAAAAAAGAATCGAATTGAGGGATCCCTGGGTGGCGCTGCGGTTTAGCGCCTGCCTTTGGCCCAGGGCGCGATCCTGGAGACCCGGGATCGAGTCAAATCGAAAAGAATCGAATTCCATGTAACGAAAAGATTCGAATTGAAAAGAATCGAATCGAAACAAAAGAATCGAATCGAATCGACATGAATCAAAAAGAATCGAATCAAAACGAATCGAAAAGAAACAAATCAAGTAGAATCTAAAAGAATCGAATCGAATCAAATCGAAAAAATTCGAATAGAATTGAATCGAAAACAATCAAAACGAATCGAACCGAAGAGAATCGATTCGAATCAAAATAAAAAGTATCGTATCAAATCGAATCGAAAAGAATCATATCAAATAGAATCGAAAGAATGGAATCAAATCTAAAACAATCGAATCGAATCGAAAAGAATCGGATTGAACGGAATGGAATCGAAAAGAATACAATAGAATAGAATCGAAAGAAATCGAATAGAAACAAATCAAATCAAAAAGAATCGAATTGAATTGATCCTAACCAAAATAAGCGAAATGAATCGACTCGAACCGAAAAAAATCAAATCGAAAAGAATCTAATCTCAACGAAAATCATCGAAATGAATAGAATCGAAAAGAATCGAATTGAATCAAATCGAAAAGAATCGAATGGAATCCAATCGAAAAGAACCAAATTGATTCGAATCGAAACAAATTGAATCCAATCGAAAAGAATCTAATTGAATCGAATCGAAAAGAATCGAATTCAATCAAAACGAATCGATTCGAATGGAATAGAAAGTAATAGAATAGAATCGAAAAGAATCAAATCGAATCGAAAAGAATCGAATCGAAAAGAATTGAATCGAATCGAAAAGAAACGAATCGAACCGAATCAAAAAGAAAACAATCGAATCGAATCAAATACAAAAGAATCGCTTTGAATAGCATAGAATTGTAAAGAATCGAATCAATCGAACTGAAAACAATCGAATCGAAAAGAATCGAATCAAAAAAAGTCGAATCGAAACGAAAACAATCGAATCGAATCGAATCTAAAAGAATCGTATTGAATTGAATCGAGTCGAAAAGACTCGAATCAAAAAGACTTGAATCGAATCAAATCGAAAAGAATGTAATAGTAACCACTCGAACAGAATCAAATCGAAATGATTCAAAATGAATCGAATAGAATAGAATCGAAAAAAATCGAATAGAATCGAAACGAATCGAAACGAAATGAATCGAAGAGAATCGATTAGAAACGAAATGAAAAGAATCGTATTGAATCGAATCGAAAAGAATCAAATCAAATCGAATCGAAAGAATTGAATCAAATCGAAAAGAATCCAATCGAATCGAAAAGAATCGAACTGAATGGAATCAAATCGAAAAGAATCCAATCGAAAAGAAAAGAATCGAATCAAATTTAATGGAATCGAAAAGAATCGAATTGAATCGAAAAGAATCGAAATGAAACAAATCAGATCAAATGGAAAAGCATCAAATCGAATTGAAAAGAATCGAATCGAATCGAAATGAATCGAATCAAAAAGACTCGAATCGAAAAGAATCGAATTGAAAAGAATCGAATCGAATCGAAAAGACTCGAATCGAATTAAAAATATCAAATCGAATCGAATCGCAAAGAATCGAACTGAAAAGACTCGAATTGAAACGAATCGATTTGAAACGACAAGAATCGAATCGAATCGAATTGAAAGAATCGAATTGAATAGAAAAAAATCGAATAGAAAAGAATCGAACCGAAAAGAAAAGAATCAAATTGAATCAGTCGATTAAATTCTAGTCGAATCGAATCAAAAAGCATGAAATCGAGTCGAATCGAATCGAAAAGAATCGAATCGAATCGAAAAGAATCGAATTGTATCTAATCAAAAAGAATCGTATCGTATCGACTCGAATCGAAAAGAATCCAATTGCATCATCGAATGGAAACTAATCGAATTGAATAGAATAGAAAAGAATCGAATCGAATCAAATCGAAAACAAATTGAATTGATCGAAAAGAATCGAATTGAATCAAATCGAATCGAAATGAAAAGAATCGAATCGATTCAAATAGAAAAGAATCGAATCGAAAAGAATCAAATCGACACGAAAAGAATCGAATCGAATCAAAAAGTATCGAATTGATTCGAAAATATTCGATTCGAAAAGAATCGAATTGAAATGAATCCGATCGAAATGGAAAGAATCTACTCGATTCGAATCCAAAAGAATCGAATCCAAAAGAATCGAATCGAATCCAAAAGAATCGAATTGAATTGAATCAAAAGAAATGAATTGAATTGAATCAAAAAGGAACTAATCGAATCAAATCGAAAAAAATCGAATAGAATCAAAAAGAATCGAATAGATTCGAATAAAAAAGAATCGAATTGAGGGATCCCTGGGTGGCGCTGCGGTTTAGCGCCTGCCTTTGGCCCAGGGCGCGATCCTGGAGACCCGGGATCGAGTCAAATCGAAAAGAATCGAATTCCATGTAACGAAAAGATTCGAATTGAAAAGAATCGAATCGAAACAAAAGAATCGAATCGAATCGACATGAATCAAAAAGAATCGAATCAAAACGAATCGAAAAGAAACAAATCAAGTAGAATCTAAAAGAATCGAATCGAATCAAATCGAAAAAATTCGAATAGAATTGAATCGAAAACAATCAAAACGAATCGAACCGAAGAGAATCGATTCGAATCAAAATAAAAAGTATCGTATCAAATCGAATCGAAAAGAATCATATCAAATAGAATCGAAAGAATGGAATCAAATCTAAAACAATCGAATCGAATCGAAAAGAATCGGATTGAACGGAATGGAATCGAAAAGAATACAATAGAATAGAATCGAAAGAAATCGAATAGAAACAAATCAAATCAAAAAGAATCGAATTGAATTGATCCTAACCAAAATAAGCGAAATGAATCGACTCGAACCGAAAAAATCAAATCGAAAAGAATCTAATCTCAACGAAAATCATCGAAATGAATAGAATCGAAAAGAATCGAATTGAATCAAATCGAAAAGAATCGAATGGAATCCAATCGAAAAGAACCAAATTGATTCGAATCGAAACAAATTGAATCCAATCGAAAAGAATCTAATTGAATCGAATCGAAAAGAATCGAATTCAATCAAAACGAATCGATTCGAATGGAATAGAAAGTAATAGAATAGAATCGAAAAGAATCAAATCGAATCGAAAAGAATCGAATCGAAAAGAATTGAATCAAATCGAAAAGAAACGAATCGAACCGAATCAAAAAGAAAACAATCGAATCGAATCAAATACAAAAGAATCGCTTTGAATAGCATAGAATTGTAAAGAATCGAATCAATCGAACTGAAAACAATCGAATCGAAAAGAATCGAATCAAAAAAAGTCGAATCGAAACGAAAACAATCGAATCGAATCGAATCTAAAAGAATCGTATTGAATTGAATCGAGTCGAAAAGACTCGAATCAAAAAGACTTGAATCGAATCAAATCGAAAAGAATGTAATAGTAACCACTCGAACAGAATCAAATCGAAATGATTCAAAATGAATCGAATAGAATAGAATCGAAAAAAATCGAATAGAATCGAAACGAATCGAAACGAAATGAATCGAAGAGAATCGATTAGAAACGAAATGAAAAGAATCGTATTGAATCGAATCGAAAAGAATCAAATCAAATCGAATCGAAAGAATTGAATCAAATCGAAAAGAATCCAATCGAATCGAAAAGAATCGAACTGAATGGAATCAAATCGAAAAGAATCCAATCGAAAAGAAAAGAATCGAATCAAATTTAATGGAATCGAAAAGAATCGAATTGAATCGAAAAGAATCGAAATGAAACAAATCAGATCAAATGGAAAAGCATCAAATCGAATTGAAAAGAATCGAATCGAATCGAAATGAATCGAATCAAAAAGACTCGAATCGAAAAGAATCGAATTGAAAAGAATCGAATCGAATCGAAAAGACTCGAATCGAATTAAAAATATCAAATCGAATCGAATCGCAAAGAATCGAACTGAAAAGACTCGAATTGAAACGAATCGATTTGAAACGACAAGAATCGAATCGAATCGAATTGAAAGAATCGAATTGAATAGAAAAAAATCGAATAGAAAAGAATCGAACCGAAAAGAAAAGAATCAAATTGAATCAGTCGATTAAATTCTAGTCGAATCGAATCAAAAAGCATGAAATCGAGTCGAATCGAATCGAAAAGAATCGAATCGAATCGAAAAGAATCGAATTGTATCTAATCAAAAAGAATCGTATCGTATCGACTCGAATCGAAAAGAATCCAATTGCATCATCGAATGGAAACTAATCGAATTGAATAGAATAGAAAAGAATCGAATCGAATCAAATCGAAAACAAATTGAATTGATCGAAAAGAATCGAATTGAATCAAATCGAATCGAAATGAAAAGAATCGAATCGATTCAAATAGAAAAGAATCGAATCGAAAAGAATCAAATCGACACGAAAAGAATCGAATCGAATCAAAAAGTATCGAATTGATTCGAAAATATTCGATTCGAAAAGAATCGAATTGAAATGAATCCGATCGAAATGGAAAGAATCTACTCGATTCGAATCCAAAAGAATCGAATCCAAAAGAATCGAATCGAATCCAAAAGAATCGAATTGAATTGAATCAAAAGAAATGAATTGAATTGAATCAAAAAGGAACTAATCGAATCAAATCGAAAAAAATCGAATAGAATCAAAAAGAATCGAATAGATTCGAATAAAAAAGAATCGAATTGAGGGATCCCTGGGTGGCGCTGCGGTTTAGCGCCTGCCTTTGGCCCAGGGCGCGATCCTGGAGACCCGGGATCGAGTCAAATCGAAAAGAATCGAATTCCATGTAACGAAAAGATTCGAATTGAAAAGAATCGAATCGAAACAAAAGAATCGAATCGAATCGACATGAATCAAAAAGAATCGAATCAAAACGAATCGAAAAGAAACAAATCAAGTAGAATCTAAAAGAATCGAATCGAATCAAATCGAAAAAATTCGAATAGAATTGAATCGAAAACAATCAAAACGAATCGAACCGAAGAGAATCGATTCGAATCAAAATAAAAAGTATCGTATCAAATCGAATCGAAAAGAATCATATCAAATAGAATCGAAAGAATGGAATCAAATCTAAAACAATCGAATCGAATCGAAAAGAATCGGATTGAACGGAATGGAATCGAAAAGAATACAATAGAATAGAATCGAAAGAAATCGAATAGAAACAAATCAAATCAAAAAGAATCGAATTGAATTGATCCTAACCAAAATAAGCGAAATGAATCGACTCGAACCGAAAAAAATCAAATCGAAAAGAATCTAATCTCAACGAAAATCATCGAAATGAATAGAATCGAAAAGAATCGAATTGAATCAAATCGAAAAGAATCGAATGGAATCCAATCGAAAAGAACCAAATTGATTCGAATCGAAACAAATTGAATCCAATCGAAAAGAATCTAATTGAATCGAATCGAAAAGAATCGAATTCAATCAAAACGAATCGATTCGAATGGAATAGAAAGTAATAGAATAGAATCGAAAAGAATCAAATCGAATCGAAAAGAATCGAATCGAAAAGAATTGAATCGAATCGAAAAGAAACGAATCGAACCGAATCAAAAAGAAAACAATCGAATCGAATCAAATACAAAAGAATCGCTTTGAATAGCATAGAATTGTAAAGAATCGAATCAATCGAACTGAAAACAATCGAATCGAAAAGAATCGAATCAAAAAAAGTCGAATCGAAACGAAAACAATCGAATCGAATCGAATCTAAAAGAATCGTATTGAATTGAATCGAGTCGAAAAGACTCGAATCAAAAAGACTCGAATCGAATTGAATCAAATCGAAAAGAATGTAATAGTAACCACTCGAACAGAATCAAATCGAAATGATTCAAAATGAATCGAATAGAATAGAATCGAAAAAAATCGAATAGAATCGAAACGAATCGAAACGAAATGAATCGAAGAGAATCGATTAGAAACGAAATGAAAAGAATCGTATTGAATCGAATCGAAAAGAATCAAATCAAATCGAATCGAAAGAATTGAATCAAATCGAAAAGAATCCAATCGAATCGAAAAGAATCGAACTGAATGGAATCAAATCGAAAAGAATCCAATCGAAAAGAAAAGAATCGAATCAAATTTAATGGAATCGAAAAGAATCGAATTGAATCGAAAAGAATCGAAATGAAACAAATCAGATCAAATGGAAAAGCATCAAATCGAATTGAAAAGAATCGAATCGAATCGAAATGAATCGAATCAAAAAGACTCGAATCGAAAAGAATCGAATTGAAAAGAATCGAATCGAATCGAAAAGACTCGAATCGAATTAAAAATATCAAATCGAATCGAATCGCAAAGAATCGAACTGAAAAGACTCGAATTGAAACGAATCGATTTGAAACGACAAGAATCGAATCGAATCGAATTGAAAGAATCGAATTGAATAGAAAAAAATCGAATAGAAAAGAATCGAACCGAAAAGAAAAGAATCAAATTGAATCAGTCGATTAAATTCTAGTCGAATCGAATCAAAAAGCATGAAATCGAGTCGAATCGAATCGAAAAGAATCGAATCGAATCGAAAAGAATCGAATTGTATCTAATCAAAAAGAATCGTATCGTATCGACTCGAATCGAAAAGAATCCAATTGCATCATCGAATGGAAACTAATCGAATTGAATAGAATAGAAAAGAATCGAATCGAATCAAATCGAAAACAAATTGAATTGATCGAAAAGAATCGAATTGAATCAAATCGAATCGAAATGAAAAGAATCGAATCGATTCAAATAGAAAAGAATCGAATCGAAAAGAATCAAATCGACACGAAAAGAATCGAATCGAATCAAAAAGTATCGAATTGATTCGAAAATATTCGATTCGAAAAGAATCGAATTGAAATGAATCCGATCGAAATGGAAAGAATCTACTCGATTCGAATCCAAAAGAATCGAATCCAAAAGAATCGAATCGAATCCAAAAGAATCGAATTGAATTGAATCAAAAGAAATGAATTGAATTGAATCAAAAAGGAACTAATCGAATCAAATCGAAAAAAATCGAATAGAATCAAAAAGAATCGAATAGATTCGAATAAAAAAGAATCGAATTGAGGGATCCCTGGGTGGCGCTGCGGTTTAGCGCCTGCCTTTGGCCCAGGGCGCGATCCTGGAGACCCGGGATCGAGTCAAATCGAAAAGAATCGAATTCCAAGTAATGAAAAGATTCGAATTGAAAAGAATCGAATCGAAACAAAAGAATCGAATCGAATCGACATGAATCAAAAAGAATCGAATCAAAACGAATCGAAAAGAAACAAATCAAGTAGAATCTAAAAGAATCGAATCGAATCAAATCGAAAAAATTCGAATAGAATTGAATCGAAAAGAATCAAAACGAATCGAACCGAAGAGAATCGATTCGAATCAAAATAAAAAGTATCGTATCAAATCGAATCGAAAAGAATCATATCAAATAGAATCGAAAGAATGGAATCAAATCTAAAACAATCGAATCGAATCGAAAAGAATCGGATTGAACGGAATGGAATCGAAAAGAATACAATAGAATAGAATCGAAAGAAATCGAATAGAAACAAATCAAATCAAAAAGAATCGAATTGAATTGATCCTAACCAAAATAAGCGAAATGAATCGACTCGAACCGAAAAAAATCAAATCGAAAAGAATCTAATCTCAACGAAAATCATCGAAATGAATAGAATCGAAAAGAATCGAATTGAATCAAATCGAAAAGAATCGAATGGAATCCAATCGAAAAGAACCAAATTGATTCGAATCGAAACAAATTGAATCCAATCGAAAAGAATCTAATTGAATCGAATCGAAAAGAATCGAATTCAATCAAAACGAATCGATTCGAATGGAATAGAAAGTAATAGAATAGAATCGAAAAGAATCAAATCGAATCGAAAAGAATCGAATCGAAAAGAATTGAATCGAATCGAAAAGAAACGAATCGAACCGAATCAAAAAGAAAACAATCGAATCGAATCAAATACAAAAGAATCGCTTTGAATAGCATAGAATTGTAAAGAATCGAATCAATCGAACTGAAAACAATCGAATCGAAAAGAATCGAATCAAAAAAAGTCGAATCGAAACGAAAACAATCGAATCGAATCGAATCTAAAAGAATCGTATTGAATTGAATCGAGTCGAAAAGACTCGAATCAAAAAGACTCGAATCGAATTGAATCAAATCGAAAAGAATGTAATAGTAACCACTCGAACAGAATCAAATCGAAATGATTCAAAATGAATCGAATAGAATAGAATCGAAAAAAATCGAATAGAATCGAAACGAATCGAAACGAAATGAATCGAAGAGAATCGATTAGAAACGAAATGAAAAGAATCGTATTGAATCGAATCGAAAAGAATCAAATCAAATCGAATCGAAAGAATTGAATCAAATCGAAAAGAATCCAATCGAATCGAAAAGAATCGAACTGAATGGAATCAAATCGAAAAGAATCCAATCGAAAAGAAAAGAATCGAATCAAATTTAATGGAATCGAAAAGAATCGAATTGAATCGAAAAGAATCGAAATGAAGCAAATCAGATCAAATGGAAAAGCATCAAATCGAATTGAAAAGAATCGAATCGAATCGAAATGAATCGAATCAAAAAGACTCGAATCGAAAAGAATCGAATTGAAAAGAATCGAATCGAATCGAAAAGACTCGAATCGAATTAAAAATATCAAATCGAATCGAATCGCAAAGAATCGAACTGAAAAGAATCGAATTGAAACGAATCGATTTGAAACGACAAGAATCGAATCGAATCGAATTGAAAGAATCGAATTGAATAGAAAAAAATCGAATAGAAAAGAATCGAACCGAAAAGAAAAGAATCAAATTGAATCAGTCGATTAAATTCTAGTCGAGGGATCCCTGGGTGGCGCAGCGGTTTGGCGCCTGCCTTTGGCCCAGGGCGCGATCCTGGAGACCCGGGATCGAATCCCACGTCGGGCTCCCGGTACATGGAGCCTGCTTCTCCCTCTGCCTGTGTCTCTGCCCCTCTCTCTCTCTCTGTGTGACTGTCATAAATAAATAAAAATTTAAAAAATAAAAAATAAAAAAAAATAAATTCTAGTCGAATCGAATCAAAAAGCATGAAATCGAGTCGAATCGAATCGAAAAGAATCGAATCGAATCGAAAAGAATCGAATTGTATCTAATCAAAAAGAATCGTATCGTATCGACTCGAATCGAAAAGAATCCAATTGCATCATCGAATGGAAACTAATCGAATTGAATAGAATAGAAAAGAATCGAATCGAATCAAATCGAAAACAAATTGAGTTGATCGAAAAGAATCGAATTGAATCAAATCGAATCGAAATGAAAAGAATCGAATCGATTCAAATAGAAAAGAATCGAATCGAAAAGAATCAAATCGACACGAAAAGAATCGAATCGAATCAAAAAGTATCGAATTGATTCGAAAATATTCGATTCGAAAAGAATCGAATTGAAATGAATCCGATCGAAATGGAAAGAATCTACTCGATTCGAATCCAAAAGAATCGAATCCAAAAGAATCGAATCGAATCCAAAAGAATCGAATTGAATTGAATCAAAAGAAATGAATTGAATTGAATCAAAAAGGAACTAATCGAATCAAATCGAAAAAAATCGAATAGAATCAAAAAGAATCGAATAGATTCGAATAAAAAAGAATCGAATTGAGGGATCCCTGGGTGGCGCTGCGGTTTAGCGCCTGCCTTTGGCCCAGGGCGCGATCCTGGAGACCCGGGATCGAGTCAAATCGAAAAGAATCGAATTCCATGTAACGAAAAGATTCGAATTGAAAAGAATCGAATCGAAACAAAAGAATCGAATCGAATCGACATGAATCAAAAAGAATCGAATCAAAACGAATCGAAAAGAAACAAATCAAGTAGAATCTAAAAGAATCGAATCGAATCAAATCGAAAAAATTCGAATAGAATTGAATCGAAAAGAATCAAAACGAATCGAACCGAAGAGAATCGATTCGAATCAAAATAAAAAGTATCGTATCAAATCGAATCGAAAAGAATCATATCAAATAGAATTGAAAGAATGGAATCAAATGCAAAACAATCGAATCGAATCGAAAAGAATCGGATTGAACGGAATGGAATCGAAAAGAATACAATAGAATAGAATCGAAAGAAATCGAATAGAAACAAATCAAATCAAAAAGAATCGAATTGAATTGATCCTAACCAAAATAAGCGAAATGAATCGACTCGAACCGAAAAAAATCAAATCGAAAAGAATCTAATCTCAACGAAAATCATCGAAATGAATAGAATCGAAAAGAATCGAATTGAATCAAATCGAAAAGAATCGAATGGAATCCAATCGAAAAGAACCAAATTGATTCGAATCGAAACAAATTGAATCCAATCGAAAAGAATCTAATTGAATCGAATCGAAAAGAATCGAATTCAATCAAAACGAATCGATTCGAATGGAATAGAAAGTAATAGAATAGAATCGAAAAGAATCAAATCGAATCGAAAAGAATCGAATCGAAAAGAATTGAATCGAATCGAAAAGAAACGAATCGAACCGAATCAAAAAGAAAACAATCGAATCGAATCAAATACAAAAGAATCGCTTTGAATAGCATAGAATTGTAAAGAATCGAATCAATCGAACTGAAAACAATCGAATCGAAAAGAATCGAATCAAAAAAAGTCGAATCGAAACGAAAACAATCGAATCGAATCGAATCTAAAAGAATCGTATTGAATTGAATCGAGTCGAAAAGACTCGAATCAAAAAGACTCGAATCGAATTGAATCAAATCGAAAAGAATGTAATAGTAACCACTCGAACAGAATCAAATCGAAATGATTCAAAATGAATCGAATAGAATAGAATCGAAAAAAATCGAATAGAATCGAAACGAATCGAAACGAAATGAATCGAAGAGAATCGATTAGAAACGAAATGAAAAGAATCGTATTGAATCGAATCGAAAAGAATCAAATCAAATCGAATCGAAAGAATTGAATCAAATCGAAAAGAATCCAATCGAATCGAAAAGAATCGAACTGAATGGAATCAAATCGAAAAGAATCCAATCGAAAAGAAAAGAATCGAATCAAATTTAATGGAATCGAAAAGAATCGAATTGAATCGAAAAGAATCGAAATGAAACAAATCAGATCAAATGGAAAAGCATCAAATCGAATTGAAAAGAATCGAATCGAATCGAAATGAATCGAATCAAAAAGACTCGAATCGAAAAGAATCGAATTGAAAAGAATCGAATCGAATCGAAAAGACTCGAATCGAATTAAAAATATCAAATCGAATCGAATCGCAAAGAATCGAACTGAAAAGAATCGAATTGAAACGAATCGATTTGAAACGACAAGAATCGAATCGAATCGAATTGAAAGAATCGAATTGAATAGAAAAAAATCGAATAGAAAAGAATCGAACCGAAAAGAAAAGAATCAAATTGAATCAGTCGATTAAATTCTAGTCGAGGGATCCCTGGGTGGCGCAGCGGTTTGGCGCCTGCCTTTGGCCCAGGGCGCGATCCTGGAGACCCGGGATCGAATCCCACGTCGGGCTCCCGGTACATGGAGCCTGCTTCTCCCTCTGCCTGTGTCTCTGCCCCTCTCTCTCTCTCTGTGTGACTGTCATAAATAAATAAAAATTTAAAAAATAAAAAATAAAAAAAAATAAATTCTAGTCGAATCGAATCAAAAAGCATGAAATCGAGTCGAATCGAATCGAAAAGAATCGAATCGAATCGAAAAGAATCGAATTGTATCTAATCAAAAAGAATCGTATCGTATCGACTCGAATCGAAAAGAATCCAATTGCATCATCGAATGGAAACTAATCGAATTGAATAGAATAGAAAAGAATCGAATCGAATCAAATCGAAAACAAATTGAATTGATCGAAAAGAATCGAATTGAATCAAATCGAATCGAAATGAAAAGAATCGAATCGATTCAAATAGAAAAGAATCGAATCGAAAAGAATCAAATCGACACGAAAAGAATCGAATCGAATCAAAAAGTATCGAATTGATTCGAAAATATTCGATTCGAAAAGAATCGAATTGAAATGAATCCGATCGAAATGGAAAGAATCTACTCGATTCGAATCCAAAAGAATCGAATCCAAAAGAATCGAATCGAATCCAAAAGAATCGAATTGAATTGAATCAAAAGAAATGAATTGAATTGAATCAAAAAGGAACTAATCGAATCAAATCGAAAAAAATCGAATAGAATCAAAAAGAATCGAATAGATTCGAATAAAAAAGAATCGAATTGAGGGATCCCTGGGTGGCGCTGCGGTTTAGCGCCTGCCTTTGGCCCAGGGCGCGATCCTGGAGACCCGGGATCGAGTCAAATCGAAAAGAATCGAATTCCATGTAACGAAAAGATTCGAATTGAAAAGAATCGAATCGAAACAAAAGAATCGAATCGAATCGACATGAATCAAAAAGAATCGAATCAAAACGAATCGAAAAGAAACAAATCAAGTAGAATCTAAAAGAATCGAATCGAATCAAATCGAAAAAATTCGAATAGAATTGAATCGAAAAGAATCAAAACGAATCGAACCGAAGAGAATCGATTCGAATCAAAATAAAAAGTATCGTATCAAATCGAATCGAAAAGAATCATATCAAATAGAATAGAAAGAATGGAATCAAATCTAAAACAATCGAATCGAATCGAAAAGAATCGGATTGAACGGAATAGAATCGAAAAGAATAGAATAGAATCGAAAGAAATCGAATAGAATCAAATCAAATCAAAAAGAATCGAATTGAATTGATCCTAACCAAAATAAGCGAAATGAATCGACTCGAACCGAAAAAAATCAAATCGAAAAGAATCTAATCTCAACGAAAATCATCGAAATGAATAGAATCGAAAAGAATCGAATTGAATCAAATCGAAAAGAATCGAATGGAATCCAATCGAAAAGAACCAAATTGATTCGAATCGAAACAAATTGAATCCAATCGAAAAGAATCTAATTGAATCGAATCGAAAAGAATCGAATTCAATCAAAACGAATCGATTCGAATGGAATAGAAAGTAATAGAATAGAATCGAAAAGAATCAAATCGAATCGAAAAGAATCGAATCGAAAAGAATTGAATCGAATCGAAAAGAAACGAATCGAACCGAATCAAAAAGAAAACAATCGAATCGAATCAAATACAAAAGAATCGCTTTGAATAGCATAGAATTGTAAAGAATCGAATCAATCGAACTGAAAACAATCGAATCGAAAAGAATCGAATCAAAAAAAGTCGAATCGAAACGAAAACAATCGAATCGAATCGAATCTAAAAGAATCGTATTGAATTGAATCGAGTCGAAAAGACTCGAATCAAAAAGACTCGAATCGAATTGAATCAAATCGAAAAGAATGTAATAGTAACCACTCGAACAGAATCAAATCGAAATGATTCAAAATGAATCGAATAGAATAGAATCGAAAAAAATCGAATAGAATCGAAACGAATCGAAACGAAATGAATCGAAGAGAATCGATTAGAAACGAAATGAAAAGAATCGTATTGAATCGAATCGAAAAGAATCAAATCAAATCGAATCGAAAGAATTGAATCAAATCGAAAAGAATCCAATCGAATCGAAAAGAATCGAACTGAATGGAATCAAATCGAAAAGAATCCAATCGAAAAGAAAAGAATCGAATCAAATTTAATGGAATCGAAAAGAATCGAATTGAATCGAAAAGAATCGAAATGAAACAAATCAGATCAAATGGAAAAGCATCAAATCGAATTGAAAAGAATCGAATCGAATCGAAATGAATCGAATCAAAAAGACTCGAATCGAAAAGAATCGAATTGAAAAGAATCGAATCGAATCGAAAAGACTCGAATCGAATTAAAAATATCAAATCGAATCGAATCGCAAAGAATCGAACTGAAAAGACTCGAATTGAAACGAATCGATTTGAAACGACAAGAATCGAATCGAATCGAATTGAAAGAATCGAATTGAATAGAAAAAAATCGAATAGAAAAGAATCGAACCGAAAAGAAAAGAATCAAATTGAATCAGTCGATTAAATTCTAGTCGAATCGAATCAAAAAGCATGAAATCGAGTCGAATCGAATCGAAAAGAATCGAATCGAATCGAAAAGAATCGAATTGTATCTAATCAAAAAGAATCGTATCGTATCGACTCGAATCGAAAAGAATCCAATTGCATCATCGAATGGAAACTAATCGAATTGAATAGAATAGAAAAGAATCGAATCGAATCAAATCGAAAACAAATTGAATTGATCGAAAAGAATCGAATTGAATCAAATCGAATCGAAATGAAAAGAATCGAATCGATTCAAATAGAAAAGAATCGAATCGAAAAGAATCAAATCGACACGAAAAGAATCGAATCGAATCAAAAAGTATCGAATTGATTCGAAAATATTCGATTCGAAAAGAATCGAATTGAAATGAATCCGATCGAAATGGAAAGAATCTACTCGATTCGAATCCAAAAGAATCGAATCCAAAAGAATCGAATCGAATCCAAAAGAATCGAATTGAATTGAATCAAAAGAAATGAATTGAATTGAATCAAAAAGGAACTAATCGAATCAAATCGAAAAAAATCGAATAGAATCAAAAAGAATCGAATAGATTCGAATAAAAAAGAATCGAATTGAGGGATCCCTGGGTGGCGCTGCGGTTTAGCGCCTGCCTTTAGCCCAGGGCGCGATCCTGGAGACCCGGGATCGAGTCAAATCGAAAAGAATCGAATTCCATGTAACGAAAAGATTCGAATTGAAAAGAATCGAATCGAAACAAAAGAATCGAATCGAATCGACATGAATCAAAAAGAATCGAATCAAAACGAATCGAAAAGAAACAAATCAAGTAGAATCTAAAAGAATCGAATCGAATCAAATCGAAAAAATTCGAATAGAATTGAATCGAAAAGAATCAAAACGAATCGAACCGAAGAGAATCGATTCGAATCAAAATAAAAAGTATCGTATCAAATCGAATCGAAAAAAATCATATCAAATAGAATCGAAAGAATGGAATCAAATCTAAAACAATCGAATCGAATCGAAAAGAATCGGATTGAACGGAATGGAATCGAAAAGAATACAATAGAATAGAATCGAAAGAAATCGAATAGAAACAAATCAAATCAAAAAGAATCGAATTGAATTGATCCTAACCAAAATAAGCGAAATGAATCGACTCGAACCGAAAAAAATCAAATCGAAAAGAATCTAATCTCAACGAAAATCATCGAAATGAATAGAATCGAAAAGAATCGAATTGAATCAAATCGAAAAGAATCGAATGGAATCCAATCGAAAAGAACCAAATTGATTCGAATCGAAACAAATTGAATCCAATCGAAAAGAATCTAATTGAATCGAATCGAAAAGAATCGAATTCAATCAAAACGAATCGATTCGAATGGAATAGAAAGTAATAGAATAGAATCGAAAAGAATCAAATCGAATCGAAAAGAATCGAATCGAAAAGAATTGAATCGAATCGAAAAGAAACGAATCGAACCGAATCAAAAAGAAAACAATCGAATCGAATCAAATACAAAAGAATCGCTTTGAATAGCATAGAATTGTAAAGAATCGAATCAATCGAACTGAAAACAATCGAATCGAAAAGAATCGAATCAAAAAAAGTCGAATCGAAACGAAAACAATCGAATCGAATCGAATCTAAAAGAATCGTATTGAATTGAATCGAGTCGAAAAGACTCGAATCAAAAAGACTCGAATCGAATTGAATCAAATCGAAAAGAATGTAATAGTAACCACTCGAACAGAATCAAATCGAAATGATTCAAAATGAATCGAATAGAATAGAATCGAAAAAAATCGAATAGAATCGAAACGAATCGAAACGAAATGAATCGAAGAGAATCGATTAGAAACGAAATGAAAAGAATCGTATTGAATCGAATCGAAAAGAATCAAATCAAATCGAATCGAAAGAATTGAATCAAATCGAAAAGAATCCAATCGAATCGAAAAGAATCGAACTGAATGGAATCAAATCGAAAAGAATCCAATCGAAAAGAAAAGAATCGAATCAAATTTAATGGAATCGAAAAGAATCGAATTGAATCGAAAAGAATCGAAATGAAACAAATCAGATCCAATGGAAAAGCATCAAATCGAATTGAAAAGAATCGAATCGAATCGAAATGAATCGAATCAAAAAGACTCGAATCGAAAAGAATCGAATTGAAAAGAATCGAATCGAATCGAAAAGACTCGAATCGAATTAAAAATATCAAATCGAATCGAATCGCAAAGAATCGAACTGAAAAGACTCGAATTGAAACGAATCGATTTGAAACGACAAGAATCGAATCGAATCGAATTGAAAGAATCGAATTGAATAGAAAAAAATCGAATAGAAAAGAATCGAACCGAAAAGAAAAGAATCAAATTGAATCAGTCGATTAAATTCTAGTCGAATCGAATCAAAAAGCATGAAATCGAGTCGAATCGAATCGAAAAGAATCGAATCGAATCGAAAAGAATCGAATTGTATCTAATCAAAAAGAATCGTATCGTATCGACTCGAATCGAAAAGAATCCAATTGCATCATCGAATGGAAACTAATCGAATTGAATAGAATAGAAAAGAATCGAATCGAATCAAATCGAAAACAAATTGAATTGATCGAAAAGAATCGAATTGAATCAAATCGAATCGAAATGAAAAGAATCGAATCGATTCAAATAGAAAAGAATCGAATCGAAAAGAATCAAATCGACACGAAAAGAATCGAATCGAATCAAAAAGTATCGAATTGATTCGAAAATATTCGATTCGAAAAGAATCGAATTGAAATGAATCCGATCGAAATGGAAAGAATCTACTCGATTCGAATCCAAAAGAATCGAATCCAAAAGAATCGAATCGAATCCAAAAGAATCGAATTGAATTGAATCAAAAGAAATGAATTGAATTGAATCAAAAAGGAACTAATCGAATCAAATCGAAAAAAATCGAATAGAATCAAAAAGAATCGAATAGATTCGAATAAAAAAGAATCGAATTGAGGGATCCCTGGGTGGCGCTGCGGTTTAGCGCCTGCCTTTAGCCCAGGGCGCGATCCTGGAGACCCGGGATCGAGTCAAATCGAAAAGAATCGAATTCCATGTAACGAAAAGATTCGAATTGAAAAGAATCGAATCGAAACAAAAGAATCGAATCGAATCGACATGAATCAAAAAGAATCGAATCAAAACGAATCGAAAAGAAACAAATCAAGTAGAATCTAAAAGAATCGAATCGAATCAAATCGAAAAAATTCGAATAGAATTGAATCGAAAAGAATCAAAACGAATCGAACCGAAGAGAATCGATTCGAATCAAAATAAAAAGTATCGTATCAAATCGAATCGAAAAGAATCATATCAAATAGAATCGAAAGAATGGAATCAAATCTAAAACAATCGAATCGAATCGAAAAGAATCGGATTGAACGGAATGGAATCGAAAAGAATACAATAGAATAGAATCGAAAGAAATCGAATAGAAACAAATCAAATCAAAAAGAATCGAATTGAATTGATCCTAACCAAAATAAGCGAAATGAATCGACTCGAACCGAAAAAAATCAAATCGAAAAGAATCTAATCTCAACGAAAATCATCGAAATGAATAGAATCGAAAAGAATCGAATTGAATCAAATCGAAAAGAATCGAATGGAATCCAATCGAAAAGAACCAAATTGATTCGAATCGAAACAAATTGAATCCAATCGAAAAGAATCTAATTGAATCGAATCGAAAAGAATCGAATTCAATCAAAACGAATCGATTCGAATGGAATAGAAAGTAATAGAATAGAATCGAAAAGAATCAAATCGAATCGAAAAGAATCGAATCGAAAAGAATTGAATCGAATCGAAAAGAAACGAATCGAACCGAATCAAAAAGAAAACAATCGAATCGAATCAAATACAAAAGAATCGCTTTGAATAGCATAGAATTGTAAAGAATCGAATCAATCGAACTGAAAACAATCGAATCGAAAAGAATCGAATCAAAAAAAGTCGAATCGAAACGAAAACAATCGAATCGAATCGAATCTAAAAGAATCGTATTGAATTGAATCGAGTCGAAAAGACTCGAATCAAAAAGACTCGAATCGAATTGAATCAAATCGAAAAGAATGTAATAGTAACCACTCGAACAGAATCAAATCGAAATGATTCAAAATGAATCGAATAGAATAGAATCGAAAAAAATCGAATAGAATCGAAACGAATCGAAACGAAATGAATCGAAGAGAATCGATTAGAAACGAAATGAAAAGAATCGTATTGAATCGAATCGAAAAGAATCAAATCAAATCGAATCGAAAGAATTGAATCAAATCGAAAAGAATCCAATCGAATCGAAAAGAATCGAACTGAATGGAATCAAATCGAAAAGAATCCAATCGAAAAGAAAAGAATCGAATCAAATTTAATGGAATCGAAAAGAATCGAATTGAATCGAAAAGAATCGAAATGAAACAAATCAGATCAAATGGAAAAGCATCAAATCGAATTGAAAAGAATCGAATCGAATCGAAATGAATCGAATCAAAAAGACTCGAATCGAAAAGAATCGAATTGAAAAGAATCGAATCGAATCGAAAAGACTCGAATCGAATTAAAAATATCAAATCGAATCGAATCGCAAAGAATCGAACTGAAAAGACTCGAATTGAAACGAATCGATTTGAAACGACAAGAATCGAATCGAATCGAATTGAAAGAATCGAATTGAATAGAAAAAAATCGAATAGAAAAGAATCGAACCGAAAAGAAAAGAATCAAATTGAATCAGTCGATTAAATTCTAGTCGAATCGAATCAAAAAGCATGAAATCGAGTCGAATCGAATCGAAAAGAATCGAATCGAATCGAAAAGAATCGAATTGTATCTAATCAAAAAGAATCGTATCGTATCGACTCGAATCGAAAAGAATCCAATTGCATCATCGAATGGAAACTAATCGAATTGAATAGAATAGAAAAGAATCGAATCGAATCAAATCGAAAACAAATTGAATTGATCGAAAAGAATCGAATTGAATCAAATCGAATCGAAATGAAAAGAATCGAATCGATTCAAATAGAAAAGAATCGAATCGAAAAGAATCAAATCGACACGAAAAGAATCGAATCGAATCAAAAAGTATCGAATTGATTCGAAAATATTCGATTCGAAAAGAATCGAATTGAAATGAATCCGATCGAAATGGAAAGAATCTACTCGATTCGAATCCAAAAGAATCGAATCCAAAAGAATCGAATCGAATCCAAAAGAATCGAATTGAATTGAATCAAAAGAAATGAATTGAATTGAATCAAAAAGGAACTAATCGAATCAAATCGAAAAAAATCGAATAGAATCAAAAAGAATCGAATAGATTCGAATAAAAAAGAATCGAATTGAGGGATCCCTGGGTGGCGCTGCGGTTTAGCGCCTGCCTTTGGCCCAGGGCGCGATCCTGGAGACCCGGGATCGAGTCAAATCGAAAAGAATCGAATTCCATGTAACGAAAAGATTCGAATTGAAAAGAATCGAATCGAAACAAAAGAATCGAATCGAATCGACATGAATCAAAAAGAATCGAATCAAAACGAATCGAAAAGAAACAAATCAAGTAGAATCTAAAAGAATCGAATCGAATCAAATCGAAAAAATTCGAATAGAATTGAATCGAAAACAATCAAAACGAATCGAACCGAAGAGAATCGATTCGAATCAAAATAAAAAGTATCGTATCAAATCGAATCGAAAAGAATCATATCAAATAGAATCGAAAGAATGGAATCAAATCTAAAACAATCGAATCGAATCGAAAAGAATCGGATTGAACGGAATGGAATCGAAAAGAATACAATAGAATAGAATCGAAAGAAATCGAATAGAAACAAATCAAATCAAAAAGAATCGAATTGAATTGATCCTAACCAAAATAAGCGAAATGAATCGACTCGAACCGAAAAAAATCAAATCGAAAAGAATCTAATCTCAACGAAAATCATCGAAATGAATAGAATCGAAAAGAATCGAATTGAATCAAATCGAAAAGAATCGAATGGAATCCAATCGAAAAGAACCAAATTGATTCGAATCGAAACAAATTGAATCCAATCGAAAAGAATCTAATTGAATCGAATCGAAAAGAATCGAATTCAATCAAAACGAATCGATTCGAATGGAATAGAAAGTAATAGAATAGAATCGAAAAGAATCAAATCGAATCGAAAAGAATCGAATCGAAAAGAATTGAATCGAATCGAAAAGAAACGAATCGAACCGAATCAAAAAGAAAACAATCGAATCGAATCAAATACAAAAGAATCGCTTTGAATAGCATAGAATTGTAAAGAATCGAATCAATCGAACTGAAAACAATCGAATCGAAAAGAATCGAATCAAAAAAAGTCGAATCGAAACGAAAACAATCGAATCGAATCGAATCTAAAAGAATCGTATTGAATTGAATCGAGTCGAAAAGACTCGAATCAAAAAGACTTGAATCGAATCAAATCGAAAAGAATGTAATAGTAACCACTCGAACAGAATCAAATCGAAATGATTCAAAATGAATCGAATAGAATAGAATCGAAAAAAATCGAATAGAATCGAAACGAATCGAAACGAAATGAATCGAAGAGAATCGATTAGAAACGAAATGAAAAGAATCGTATTGAATCGAATCGAAAAGAATCAAATCAAATCGAATCGAAAGAATTGAATCAAATCGAAAAGAATCCAATCGAATCGAAAAGAATCGAACTGAATGGAATCAAATCGAAAAGAATCCAATCGAAAAGAAAAGAATCGAATCAAATTTAATGGAATCGAAAAGAATCGAATTGAATCGAAAAGAATCGAAATGAAACAAATCAGATCAAATGGAAAAGCATCAAATCGAATTGAAAAGAATCGAATCGAATCGAAATGAATCGAATCAAAAAGACTCGAATCGAAAAGAATCGAATTGAAAAGAATCGAATCGAATCGAAAAGACTCGAATCGAATTAAAAATATCAAATCGAATCGAATCGCAAAGAATCGAACTGAAAAGACTCGAATTGAAACGAATCGATTTGAAACGACAAGAATCGAATCGAATCGAATTGAAAGAATCGAATTGAATAGAAAAAAATCGAATAGAAAAGAATCGAACCGAAAAGAAAAGAATCAAATTGAATCAGTCGATTAAATTCTAGTCGAATCGAATCAAAAAGCATGAAATCGAGTCGAATCGAATCGAAAAGAATCGAATCGAATCGAAAAGAATCGAATTGTATCTAATCAAAAAGAATCGTATCGTATCGACTCGAATCGAAAAGAATCCAATTGCATCATCGAATGGAAACTAATCGAATTGAATAGAATAGAAAAGAATCGAATCGAATCAAATCGAAAACAAATTGAATTGATCGAAAAGAATCGAATTGAATCAAATCGAATCGAAATGAAAAGAATCGAATCGATTCAAATAGAAAAGAATCGAATCGAAAAGAATCAAATCGACACGAAAAGAATCGAATCGAATCAAAAAGTATCGAATTGATTCGAAAATATTCGATTCGAAAAGAATCGAATTGAAATGAATCCGATCGAAATGGAAAGAATCTACTCGATTCGAATCCAAAAGAATCGAATCCAAAAGAATCGAATCGAATCCAAAAGAATCGAATTGAATTGAATCAAAAGAAATGAATTGAATTGAATCAAAAAGGAACTAATCGAATCAAATCGAAAAAAATCGAATAGAATCAAAAAGAATCGAATAGATTCGAATAAAAAAGAATCGAATTGAGGGATCCCTGGGTGGCGCTGCGGTTTAGCGCCTGCCTTTGGCCCAGGGCGCGATCCTGGAGACCCGGGATCGAGTCAAATCGAAAAGAATCGAATTCCATGTAACGAAAAGATTCGAATTGAAAAGAATCGAATCGAAACAAAAGAATCGAATCGAATCGACATGAATCAAAAAGAATCGAATCAAAACGAATCGAAAAGAAACAAATCAAGTAGAATCTAAAAGAATCGAATCGAATCAAATCGAAAAAATTCGAATAGAATTGAATCGAAAACAATCAAAACGAATCGAACCGAAGAGAATCGATTCGAATCAAAATAAAAAGTATCGTATCAAATCGAATCGAAAAGAATCATATCAAATAGAATCGAAAGAATGGAATCAAATCTAAAACAATCGAATCGAATCGAAAAGAATCGGATTGAACGGAATGGAATCGAAAAGAATACAATAGAATAGAATCGAAAGAAATCGAATAGAAACAAATCAAATCAAAAAGAATCGAATTGAATTGATCCTAACCAAAATAAGCGAAATGAATCGACTCGAACCGAAAAAAATCAAATCGAAAAGAATCTAATCTCAACGAAAATCATCGAAATGAATAGAATCGAAAAGAATCGAATTGAATCAAATCGAAAAGAATCGAATGGAATCCAATCGAAAAGAACCAAATTGATTCGAATCGAAACAAATTGAATCCAATCGAAAAGAATCTAATTGAATCGAATCGAAAAGAATCGAATTCAATCAAAACGAATCGATTCGAATGGAATAGAAAGTAATAGAATAGAATCGAAAAGAATCAAATCGAATCGAAAAGAATCGAATCGAAAAGAATTGAATCGAATCGAAAAGAAACGAATCGAACCGAATCAAAAAGAAAACAATCGAATCGAATCAAATACAAAAGAATCGCTTTGAATAGCATAGAATTGTAAAGAATCGAATCAATCGAACTGAAAACAATCGAATCGAAAAGAATCGAATCAAAAAAAGTCGAATCGAAACGAAAACAATCGAATCGAATCGAATCTAAAAGAATCGTATTGAATTGAATCGAGTCGAAAAGACTCGAATCAAAAAGACTTGAATCGAATCAAATCGAAAAGAATGTAATAGTAACCACTCGAACAGAATCAAATCGAAATGATTCAAAATGAATCGAATAGAATAGAATCGAAAAAAATCGAATAGAATCGAAACGAATCGAAACGAAATGAATCGAAGAGAATCGATTAGAAACGAAATGAAAAGAATCGTATTGAATCGAATCGAAAAGAATCAAATCAAATCGAATCGAAAGAATTGAATCAAATCGAAAAGAATCCAATCGAATCGAAAAGAATCGAACTGAATGGAATCAAATCGAAAAGAATCCAATCGAAAAGAAAAGAATCGAATCAAATTTAATGGAATCGAAAAGAATCGAATTGAATCGAAAAGAATCGAAATGAAACAAATCAGATCAAATGGAAAAGCATCAAATCGAATTGAAAAGAATCGAATCGAATCGAAATGAATCGAATCAAAAAGACTCGAATCGAAAAGAATCGAATTGAAAAGAATCGAATCGAATCGAAAAGACTCGAATCGAATTAAAAATATCAAATCGAATCGAATCGCAAAGAATCGAACTGAAAAGACTCGAATTGAAACGAATCGATTTGAAACGACAAGAATCGAATCGAATCGAATTGAAAGAATCGAATTGAATAGAAAAAAATCGAATAGAAAAGAATCGAACCGAAAAGAAAAGAATCAAATTGAATCAGTCGATTAAATTCTAGTCGAATCGAATCAAAAAGCATGAAATCGAGTCGAATCGAATCGAAAAGAATCGAATCGAATCGAAAAGAATCGAATTGTATCTAATCAAAAAGAATCGTATCGTATCGACTCGAATCGAAAAGAATCCAATTGCATCATCGAATGGAAACTAATCGAATTGAATAGAATAGAAAAGAATCGAATCGAATCAAATCGAAAACAAATTGAATTGATCGAAAAGAATCGAATTGAATCAAATCGAATCGAAATGAAAAGAATCGAATCGATTCAAATAGAAAAGAATCGAATCGAAAAGAATCAAATCGACACGAAAAGAATCGAATCGAATCAAAAAGTATCGAATTGATTCGAAAATATTCGATTCGAAAAGAATCGAATTGAAATGAATCCGATCGAAATGGAAAGAATCTACTCGATTCGAATCCAAAAGAATCGAATCCAAAAGAATCGAATCGAATCCAAAAGAATCGAATTGAATTGAATCAAAAGAAATGAATTGAATTGAATCAAAAAGGAACTAATCGAATCAAATCGAAAAAAATCGAATAGAATCAAAAAGAATCGAATAGATTCGAATAAAAAAGAATCGAATTGAGGGATCCCTGGGTGGCGCTGCGGTTTAGCGCCTGCCTTTGGCCCAGGGCGCGATCCTGGAGACCCGGGATCGAGTCAAATCGAAAAGAATCGAATTCCATGTAACGAAAAGATTCGAATTGAAAAGAATCGAATCGAAACAAAAGAATCGAATCGAATCGACATGAATCAAAAAGAATCGAATCAAAACGAATCGAAAAGAAACAAATCAAGTAGAATCTAAAAGAATCGAATCGAATCAAATCGAAAAAATTCGAATAGAATTGAATCGAAAACAATCAAAACGAATCGAACCGAAGAGAATCGATTCGAATCAAAATAAAAAGTATCGTATCAAATCGAATCGAAAAGAATCATATCAAATAGAATCGAAAGAATGGAATCAAATCTAAAACAATCGAATCGAATCGAAAAGAATCGGATTGAACGGAATGGAATCGAAAAGAATACAATAGAATAGAATCGAAAGAAATCGAATAGAAACAAATCAAATCAAAAAGAATCGAATTGAATTGATCCTAACCAAAATAAGCGAAATGAATCGACTCGAACCGAAAAAAATCAAATCGAAAAGAATCTAATCTCAACGAAAATCATCGAAATGAATAGAATCGAAAAGAATCGAATTGAATCAAATCGAAAAGAATCGAATGGAATCCAATCGAAAAGAACCAAATTGATTCGAATCGAAACAAATTGAATCCAATCGAAAAGAATCTAATTGAATCGAATCGAAAAGAATCGAATTCAATCAAAACGAATCGATTCGAATGGAATAGAAAGTAATAGAATAGAATCGAAAAGAATCAAATCGAATCGAAAAGAATCGAATCGAAAAGAATTGAATCGAATCGAAAAGAAACGAATCGAACCGAATCAAAAAGAAAACAATCGAATCGAATCAAATACAAAAGAATCGCTTTGAATAGCATAGAATTGTAAAGAATCGAATCAATCGAACTGAAAACAATCGAATCGAAAAGAATCGAATCAAAAAAAGTCGAATCGAAACGAAAACAATCGAATCGAATCGAATCTAAAAGAATCGTATTGAATTGAATCGAGTCGAAAAGACTCGAATCAAAAAGACTTGAATCGAATCAAATCGAAAAGAATGTAATAGTAACCACTCGAACAGAATCAAATCGAAATGATTCAAAATGAATCGAATAGAATAGAATCGAAAAAAATCGAATAGAATCGAAACGAATCGAAACGAAATGAATCGAAGAGAATCGATTAGAAACGAAATGAAAAGAATCGTATTGAATCGAATCGAAAAGAATCAAATCAAATCGAATCGAAAGAATTGAATCAAATCGAAAAGAATCCAATCGAATCGAAAAGAATCGAACTGAATGGAATCAAATCGAAAAGAATCCAATCGAAAAGAAAAGAATCGAATCAAATTTAATGGAATCGAAAAGAATCGAATTGAATCGAAAAGAATCGAAATGAAACAAATCAGATCAAATGGAAAAGCATCAAATCGAATTGAAAAGAATCGAATCGAATCGAAATGAATCGAATCAAAAAGACTCGAATCGAAAAGAATCGAATTGAAAAGAATCGAATCGAATCGAAAAGACTCGAATCGAATTAAAAATATCAAATCGAATCGAATCGCAAAGAATCGAACTGAAAAGACTCGAATTGAAACGAATCGATTTGAAACGACAAGAATCGAATCGAATCGAATTGAAAGAATCGAATTGAATAGAAAAAAATCGAATAGAAAAGAATCGAACCGAAAAGAAAAGAATCAAATTGAATCAGTCGATTAAATTCTAGTCGAATCGAATCAAAAAGCATGAAATCGAGTCGAATCGAATCGAAAAGAATCGAATCGAATCGAAAAGAATCGAATTGTATCTAATCAAAAAGAATCGTATCGTATCGACTCGAATCGAAAAGAATCCAATTGCATCATCGAATGGAAACTAATCGAATTGAATAGAATAGAAAAGAATCGAATCGAATCAAATCGAAAACAAATTGAATTGATCGAAAAGAATCGAATTGAATCAAATCGAATCGAAATGAAAAGAATCGAATCGATTCAAATAGAAAAGAATCGAATCGAAAAGAATCAAATCGACACGAAAAGAATCGAATCGAATCAAAAAGTATCGAATTGATTCGAAAATATTCGATTCGAAAAGAATCGAATTGAAATGAATCCGATCGAAATGGAAAGAATCTACTCGATTCGAATCCAAAAGAATCGAATCCAAAAGAATCGAATCGAATCCAAAAGAATCGAATTGAATTGAATCAAAAGAAATGAATTGAATTGAATCAAAAAGGAACTAATCGAATCAAATCGAAAAAAATCGAATAGAATCAAAAAGAATCGAATAGATTCGAATAAAAAAGAATCGAATTGAGGGATCCCTGGGTGGCGCTGCGGTTTAGCGCCTGCCTTTGGCCCAGGGCGCGATCCTGGAGACCCGGGATCGAGTCAAATCGAAAAGAATCGAATTCCATGTAACGAAAAGATTCGAATTGAAAAGAATCGAATCGAAACAAAAGAATCGAATCGAATCGACATGAATCAAAAAGAATCGAATCAAAACGAATCGAAAAGAAACAAATCAAGTAGAATCTAAAAGAATCGAATCGAATCAAATCGAAAAAATTCGAATAGAATTGAATCGAAAACAATCAAAACGAATCGAACCGAAGAGAATCGATTCGAATCAAAATAAAAAGTATCGTATCAAATCGAATCGAAAAGAATCATATCAAATAGAATCGAAAGAATGGAATCAAATCTAAAACAATCGAATCGAATCGAAAAGAATCGGATTGAACGGAATGGAATCGAAAAGAATACAATAGAATAGAATCGAAAGAAATCGAATAGAAACAAATCAAATCAAAAAGAATCGAATTGAATTGATCCTAACCAAAATAAGCGAAATGAATCGACTCGAACCGAAAAAAATCAAATCGAAAAGAATCTAATCTCAACGAAAATCATCGAAATGAATAGAATCGAAAAGAATCGAATTGAATCAAATCGAAAAGAATCGAATGGAATCCAATCGAAAAGAACCAAATTGATTCGAATCGAAACAAATTGAATCCAATCGAAAAGAATCTAATTGAATCGAATCGAAAAGAATCGAATTCAATCAAAACGAATCGATTCGAATGGAATAGAAAGTAATAGAATAGAATCGAAAAGAATCAAATCGAATCGAAAAGAATCGAATCGAAAAGAATTGAATCGAATCGAAAAGAAACGAATCGAACCGAATCAAAAAGAAAACAATCGAATCGAATCAAATACAAAAGAATCGCTTTGAATAGCATAGAATTGTAAAGAATCGAATCAATCGAACTGAAAACAATCGAATCGAAAAGAATCGAATCAAAAAAAGTCGAATCGAAACGAAAACAATCGAATCGAATCGAATCTAAAAGAATCGTATTGAATTGAATCGAGTCGAAAAGACTCGAATCAAAAAGACTTGAATCGAATCAAATCGAAAAGAATGTAATAGTAACCACTCGAACAGAATCAAATCGAAATGATTCAAAATGAATCGAATAGAATAGAATCGAAAAAAATCGAATAGAATCGAAACGAATCGAAACGAAATGAATCGAAGAGAATCGATTAGAAACGAAATGAAAAGAATCGTATTGAATCGAATCGAAAAGAATCAAATCAAATCGAATCGAAAGAATTGAATCAAATCGAAAAGAATCCAATCGAATCGAAAAGAATCGAACTGAATGGAATCAAATCGAAAAGAATCCAATCGAAAAGAAAAGAATCGAATCAAATTTAATGGAATCGAAAAGAATCGAATTGAATCGAAAAGAATCGAAATGAAACAAATCAGATCAAATGGAAAAGCATCAAATCGAATTGAAAAGAATCGAATCGAATCGAAATGAATCGAATCAAAAAGACTCGAATCGAAAAGAATCGAATTGAAAAGAATCGAATCGAATCGAAAAGACTCGAATCGAATTAAAAATATCAAATCGAATCGAATCGCAAAGAATCGAACTGAAAAGACTCGAATTGAAACGAATCGATTTGAAACGACAAGAATCGAATCGAATCGAATTGAAAGAATCGAATTGAATAGAAAAAAATCGAATAGAAAAGAATCGAACCGAAAAGAAAAGAATCAAATTGAATCAGTCGATTAAATTCTAGTCGAATCGAATCAAAAAGCATGAAATCGAGTCGAATCGAATCGAAAAGAATCGAATCGAATCGAAAAGAATCGAATTGTATCTAATCAAAAAGAATCGTATCGTATCGACTCGAATCGAAAAGAATCCAATTGCATCATCGAATGGAAACTAATCGAATTGAATAGAATAGAAAAGAATCGAATCGAATCAAATCGAAAACAAATTGAATTGATCGAAAAGAATCGAATTGAATCAAATCGAATCGAAATGAAAAGAATCGAATCGATTCAAATAGAAAAGAATCGAATCGAAAAGAATCAAATCGACACGAAAAGAATCGAATCGAATCAAAAAGTATCGAATTGATTCGAAAATATTCGATTCGAAAAGAATCGAATTGAAATGAATCCGATCGAAATGGAAAGAATCTACTCGATTCGAATCCAAAAGAATCGAATCCAAAAGAATCGAATCGAATCCAAAAGAATCGAATTGAATTGAATCAAAAGAAATGAATTGAATTGAATCAAAAAGGAACTAATCGAATCAAATCGAAAAAAATCGAATAGAATCAAAAAGAATCGAATAGATTCGAATAAAAAAGAATCGAATTGAGGGATCCCTGGGTGGCGCTGCGGTTTAGCGCCTGCCTTTGGCCCAGGGCGCGATCCTGGAGACCCGGGATCGAGTCAAATCGAAAAGAATCGAATTCCATGTAACGAAAAGATTCGAATTGAAAAGAATCGAATCGAAACAAAAGAATCGAATCGAATCGACATGAATCAAAAAGAATCGAATCAAAACGAATCGAAAAGAAACAAATCAAGTAGAATCTAAAAGAATCGAATCGAATCAAATCGAAAAAATTCGAATAGAATTGAATCGAAAAGAATCAAAACGAATCGAACCGAAGAGAATCGATTCGAATCAAAATAAAAAGTATCGTATCAAATCGAATCGAAAAGAATCATATCAAATAGAATCGAAAGAATGGAATCAAATCTAAAACAATCGAATCGAATCGAAAAGAATCGGATTGAACGGAATGGAATCGAAAAGAATACAATAGAATAGAATCGAAAGAAATCGAATAGAAACAAATCAAATCAAAAAGAATCGAATTGAATTGATCCTAACCAAAATAAGCGAAATGAATCGACTCGAACCGAAAAAATCAAATCGAAAAGAATCTAATCTCAACGAAAATCATCGAAATGAATAGAATCGAAAAGAATCGAATTGAATCAAATCGAAAAGAATCGAATGGAATCCAATCGAAAAGAACCAAATTGATTCGAATCGAAACAAATTGAATCCAATCGAAAAGAATCTAATTGAATCGAATCGAAAAGAATCGAATTCAATCAAAACGAATCGATTCGAATGGAATAGAAAGTAATAGAATAGAATCGAAAAGAATCAAATCGAATCGAAAAGAATCGAATCGAAAAGAATTGAATCAAATCGAAAAGAAACGAATCGAACCGAATCAAAAAGAAAACAATCGAATCGAATCAAATACAAAAGAATCGCTTTGAATAGCATAGAATTGTAAAGAATCGAATCAATCGAACTGAAAACAATCGAATCGAAAAGAATCGAATCAAAAAAAGTCGAATCGAAACGAAAACAATCGAATCGAATCGAATCTAAAAGAATCGTATTGAATTGAATCGAGTCGAAAAGACTCGAATCAAAAAGACTTGAATCGAATCAAATCGAAAAGAATGTAATAGTAACCACTCGAACAGAATCAAATCGAAATGATTCAAAATGAATCGAATAGAATAGAATCGAAAAAAATCGAATAGAATCGAAACGAATCGAAACGAAATGAATCGAAGAGAATCGATTAGAAACGAAATGAAAAGAATCGTATTGAATCGAATCGAAAAGAATCAAATCAAATCGAATCGAAAGAATTGAATCAAATCGAAAAGAATCCAATCGAATCGAAAAGAATCGAACTGAATGGAATCAAATCGAAAAGAATCCAATCGAAAAGAAAAGAATCGAATCAAATTTAATGGAATCGAAAAGAATCGAATTGAATCGAAAAGAATCGAAATGAAACAAATCAGATCAAATGGAAAAGCATCAAATCGAATTGAAAAGAATCGAATCGAATCGAAATGAATCGAATCAAAAAGACTCGAATCGAAAAGAATCGAATTGAAAAGAATCGAATCGAATCGAAAAGACTCGAATCGAATTAAAAATATCAAATCGAATCGAATCGCAAAGAATCGAACTGAAAAGACTCGAATTGAAACGAATCGATTTGAAACGACAAGAATCGAATCGAATCGAATTGAAAGAATCGAATTGAATAGAAAAAAATCGAATAGAAAAGAATCGAACCGAAAAGAAAAGAATCAAATTGAATCAGTCGATTAAATTCTAGTCGAATCGAATCAAAAAGCATGAAATCGAGTCGAATCGAATCGAAAAGAATCGAATCGAATCGAAAAGAATCGAATTGTATCTAATCAAAAAGAATCGTATCGTATCGACTCGAATCGAAAAGAATCCAATTGCATCATCGAATGGAAACTAATCGAATTGAATAGAATAGAAAAGAATCGAATCGAATCAAATCGAAAACAAATTGAATTGATCGAAAAGAATCGAATTGAATCAAATCGAATCGAAATGAAAAGAATCGAATCGATTCAAATAGAAAAGAATCGAATCGAAAAGAATCAAATCGACACGAAAAGAATCGAATCGAATCAAAAAGTATCGAATTGATTCGAAAATATTCGATTCGAAAAGAATCGAATTGAAATGAATCCGATCGAAATGGAAAGAATCTACTCGATTCGAATCCAAAAGAATCGAATCCAAAAGAATCGAATCGAATCCAAAAGAATCGAATTGAATTGAATCAAAAGAAATGAATTGAATTGAATCAAAAAGGAACTAATCGAATCAAATCGAAAAAAATCGAATAGAATCAAAAAGAATCGAATAGATTCGAATAAAAAAGAATCGAATTGAGGGATCCCTGGGTGGCGCTGCGGTTTAGCGCCTGCCTTTGGCCCAGGGCGCGATCCTGGAGACCCGGGATCGAGTCAAATCGAAAAGAATCGAATTCCATGTAACGAAAAGATTCGAATTGAAAAGAATCGAATCGAAACAAAAGAATCGAATCGAATCGACATGAATCAAAAAGAATCGAATCAAAACGAATCGAAAAGAAACAAATCAAGTAGAATCTAAAAGAATCGAATCGAATCAAATCGAAAAAATTCGAATAGAATTGAATCGAAAACAATCAAAACGAATCGAACCGAAGAGAATCGATTCGAATCAAAATAAAAAGTATCGTATCAAATCGAATCGAAAAGAATCATATCAAATAGAATCGAAAGAATGGAATCAAATCTAAAACAATCGAATCGAATCGAAAAGAATCGGATTGAACGGAATGGAATCGAAAAGAATACAATAGAATAGAATCGAAAGAAATCGAATAGAAACAAATCAAATCAAAAAGAATCGAATTGAATTGATCCTAACCAAAATAAGCGAAATGAATCGACTCGAACCGAAAAAAATCAAATCGAAAAGAATCTAATCTCAACGAAAATCATCGAAATGAATAGAATCGAAAAGAATCGAATTGAATCAAATCGAAAAGAATCGAATGGAATCCAATCGAAAAGAACCAAATTGATTCGAATCGAAACAAATTGAATCCAATCGAAAAGAATCTAATTGAATCGAATCGAAAAGAATCGAATTCAATCAAAACGAATCGATTCGAATGGAATAGAAAGTAATAGAATAGAATCGAAAAGAATCAAATCGAATCGAAAAGAATCGAATCGAAAAGAATTGAATCGAATCGAAAAGAAACGAATCGAACCGAATCAAAAAGAAAACAATCGAATCGAATCAAATACAAAAGAATCGCTTTGAATAGCATAGAATTGTAAAGAATCGAATCAATCGAACTGAAAACAATCGAATCGAAAAGAATCGAATCAAAAAAAGTCGAATCGAAACGAAAACAATCGAATCGAATCGAATCTAAAAGAATCGTATTGAATTGAATCGAGTCGAAAAGACTCGAATCAAAAAGACTCGAATCGAATTGAATCAAATCGAAAAGAATGTAATAGTAACCACTCGAACAGAATCAAATCGAAATGATTCAAAATGAATCGAATAGAATAGAATCGAAAAAAATCGAATAGAATCGAAACGAATCGAAACGAAATGAATCGAAGAGAATCGATTAGAAACGAAATGAAAAGAATCGTATTGAATCGAATCGAAAAGAATCAAATCAAATCGAATCGAAAGAATTGAATCAAATCGAAAAGAATCCAATCGAATCGAAAAGAATCGAACTGAATGGAATCAAATCGAAAAGAATCCAATCGAAAAGAAAAGAATCGAATCAAATTTAATGGAATCGAAAAGAATCGAATTGAATCGAAAAGAATCGAAATGAAACAAATCAGATCAAATGGAAAAGCATCAAATCGAATTGAAAAGAATCGAATCGAATCGAAATGAATCGAATCAAAAAGACTCGAATCGAAAAGAATCGAATTGAAAAGAATCGAATCGAATCGAAAAGACTCGAATCGAATTAAAAATATCAAATCGAATCGAATCGCAAAGAATCGAACTGAAAAGACTCGAATTGAAACGAATCGATTTGAAACGACAAGAATCGAATCGAATCGAATTGAAAGAATCGAATTGAATAGAAAAAAATCGAATAGAAAAGAATCGAACCGAAAAGAAAAGAATCAAATTGAATCAGTCGATTAAATTCTAGTCGAATCGAATCAAAAAGCATGAAATCGAGTCGAATCGAATCGAAAAGAATCGAATCGAATCGAAAAGAATCGAATTGTATCTAATCAAAAAGAATCGTATCGTATCGACTCGAATCGAAAAGAATCCAATTGCATCATCGAATGGAAACTAATCGAATTGAATAGAATAGAAAAGAATCGAATCGAATCAAATCGAAAACAAATTGAATTGATCGAAAAGAATCGAATTGAATCAAATCGAATCGAAATGAAAAGAATCGAATCGATTCAAATAGAAAAGAATCGAATCGAAAAGAATCAAATCGACACGAAAAGAATCGAATCGAATCAAAAAGTATCGAATTGATTCGAAAATATTCGATTCGAAAAGAATCGAATTGAAATGAATCCGATCGAAATGGAAAGAATCTACTCGATTCGAATCCAAAAGAATCGAATCCAAAAGAATCGAATCGAATCCAAAAGAATCGAATTGAATTGAATCAAAAGAAATGAATTGAATTGAATCAAAAAGGAACTAATCGAATCAAATCGAAAAAAATCGAATAGAATCAAAAAGAATCGAATAGATTCGAATAAAAAAGAATCGAATTGAGGGATCCCTGGGTGGCGCTGCGGTTTAGCGCCTGCCTTTGGCCCAGGGCGCGATCCTGGAGACCCGGGATCGAGTCAAATCGAAAAGAATCGAATTCCAAGTAATGAAAAGATTCGAATTGAAAAGAATCGAATCGAAACAAAAGAATCGAATCGAATCGACATGAATCAAAAAGAATCGAATCAAAACGAATCGAAAAGAAACAAATCAAGTAGAATCTAAAAGAATCGAATCGAATCAAATCGAAAAAATTCGAATAGAATTGAATCGAAAAGAATCAAAACGAATCGAACCGAAGAGAATCGATTCGAATCAAAATAAAAAGTATCGTATCAAATCGAATCGAAAAGAATCATATCAAATAGAATCGAAAGAATGGAATCAAATCTAAAACAATCGAATCGAATCGAAAAGAATCGGATTGAACGGAATGGAATCGAAAAGAATACAATAGAATAGAATCGAAAGAAATCGAATAGAAACAAATCAAATCAAAAAGAATCGAATTGAATTGATCCTAACCAAAATAAGCGAAATGAATCGACTCGAACCGAAAAAAATCAAATCGAAAAGAATCTAATCTCAACGAAAATCATCGAAATGAATAGAATCGAAAAGAATCGAATTGAATCAAATCGAAAAGAATCGAATGGAATCCAATCGAAAAGAACCAAATTGATTCGAATCGAAACAAATTGAATCCAATCGAAAAGAATCTAATTGAATCGAATCGAAAAGAATCGAATTCAATCAAAACGAATCGATTCGAATGGAATAGAAAGTAATAGAATAGAATCGAAAAGAATCAAATCGAATCGAAAAGAATCGAATCGAAAAGAATTGAATCGAATCGAAAAGAAACGAATCGAACCGAATCAAAAAGAAAACAATCGAATCGAATCAAATACAAAAGAATCGCTTTGAATAGCATAGAATTGTAAAGAATCGAATCAATCGAACTGAAAACAATCGAATCGAAAAGAATCGAATCAAAAAAAGTCGAATCGAAACGAAAACAATCGAATCGAATCGAATCTAAAAGAATCGTATTGAATTGAATCGAGTCGAAAAGACTCGAATCAAAAAGACTCGAATCGAATTGAATCAAATCGAAAAGAATGTAATAGTAACCACTCGAACAGAATCAAATCGAAATGATTCAAAATGAATCGAATAGAATAGAATCGAAAAAAATCGAATAGAATCGAAACGAATCGAAACGAAATGAATCGAAGAGAATCGATTAGAAACGAAATGAAAAGAATCGTATTGAATCGAATCGAAAAGAATCAAATCAAATCGAATCGAAAGAATTGAATCAAATCGAAAAGAATCCAATCGAATCGAAAAGAATCGAACTGAATGGAATCAAATCGAAAAGAATCCAATCGAAAAGAAAAGAATCGAATCAAATTTAATGGAATCGAAAAGAATCGAATTGAATCGAAAAGAATCGAAATGAAGCAAATCAGATCAAATGGAAAAGCATCAAATCGAATTGAAAAGAATCGAATCGAATCGAAATGAATCGAATCAAAAAGACTCGAATCGAAAAGAATCGAATTGAAAAGAATCGAATCGAATCGAAAAGACTCGAATCGAATTAAAAATATCAAATCGAATCGAATCGCAAAGAATCGAACTGAAAAGAATCGAATTGAAACGAATCGATTTGAAACGACAAGAATCGAATCGAATCGAATTGAAAGAATCGAATTGAATAGAAAAAAATCGAATAGAAAAGAATCGAACCGAAAAGAAAAGAATCAAATTGAATCAGTCGATTAAATTCTAGTCGAGGGATCCCTGGGTGGCGCAGCGGTTTGGCGCCTGCCTTTGGCCCAGGGCGCGATCCTGGAGACCCGGGATCGAATCCCACGTCGGGCTCCCGGTACATGGAGCCTGCTTCTCCCTCTGCCTGTGTCTCTGCCCCTCTCTCTCTCTCTGTGTGACTGTCATAAATAAATAAAAATTTAAAAAATAAAAAATAAAAAAAAATAAATTCTAGTCGAATCGAATCAAAAAGCATGAAATCGAGTCGAATCGAATCGAAAAGAATCGAATCGAATCGAAAAGAATCGAATTGTATCTAATCAAAAAGAATCGTATCGTATCGACTCGAATCGAAAAGAATCCAATTGCATCATCGAATGGAAACTAATCGAATTGAATAGAATAGAAAAGAATCGAATCGAATCAAATCGAAAACAAATTGAGTTGATCGAAAAGAATCGAATTGAATCAAATCGAATCGAAATGAAAAGAATCGAATCGATTCAAATAGAAAAGAATCGAATCGAAAAGAATCAAATCGACACGAAAAGAATCGAATCGAATCAAAAAGTATCGAATTGATTCGAAAATATTCGATTCGAAAAGAATCGAATTGAAATGAATCCGATCGAAATGGAAAGAATCTACTCGATTCGAATCCAAAAGAATCGAATCCAAAAGAATCGAATCGAATCCAAAAGAATCGAATTGAATTGAATCAAAAGAAATGAATTGAATTGAATCAAAAAGGAACTAATCGAATCAAATCGAAAAAAATCGAATAGAATCAAAAAGAATCGAATAGATTCGAATAAAAAAGAATCGAATTGAGGGATCCCTGGGTGGCGCTGCGGTTTAGCGCCTGCCTTTGGCCCAGGGCGCGATCCTGGAGACCCGGGATCGAGTCAAATCGAAAAGAATCGAATTCCATGTAACGAAAAGATTCGAATTGAAAAGAATCGAATCGAAACAAAAGAATCGAATCGAATCGACATGAATCAAAAAGAATCGAATCAAAACGAATCGAAAAGAAACAAATCAAGTAGAATCTAAAAGAATCGAATCGAATCAAATCGAAAAAATTCGAATAGAATTGAATCGAAAAGAATCAAAACGAATCGAACCGAAGAGAATCGATTCGAATCAAAATAAAAAGTATCGTATCAAATCGAATCGAAAAGAATCATATCAAATAGAATTGAAAGAATGGAATCAAATGCAAAACAATCGAATCGAATCGAAAAGAATCGGATTGAACGGAATGGAATCGAAAAGAATACAATAGAATAGAATCGAAAGAAATCGAATAGAAACAAATCAAATCAAAAAGAATCGAATTGAATTGATCCTAACCAAAATAAGCGAAATGAATCGACTCGAACCGAAAAAAATCAAATCGAAAAGAATCTAATCTCAACGAAAATCATCGAAATGAATAGAATCGAAAAGAATCGAATTGAATCAAATCGAAAAGAATCGAATGGAATCCAATCGAAAAGAACCAAATTGATTCGAATCGAAACAAATTGAATCCAATCGAAAAGAATCTAATTGAATCGAATCGAAAAGAATCGAATTCAATCAAAACGAATCGATTCGAATGGAATAGAAAGTAATAGAATAGAATCGAAAAGAATCAAATCGAATCGAAAAGAATCGAATCGAAAAGAATTGAATCGAATCGAAAAGAAACGAATCGAACCGAATCAAAAAGAAAACAATCGAATCGAATCAAATACAAAAGAATCGCTTTGAATAGCATAGAATTGTAAAGAATCGAATCAATCGAACTGAAAACAATCGAATCGAAAAGAATCGAATCAAAAAAAGTCGAATCGAAACGAAAACAATCGAATCGAATCGAATCTAAAAGAATCGTATTGAATTGAATCGAGTCGAAAAGACTCGAATCAAAAAGACTCGAATCGAATTGAATCAAATCGAAAAGAATGTAATAGTAACCACTCGAACAGAATCAAATCGAAATGATTCAAAATGAATCGAATAGAATAGAATCGAAAAAAATCGAATAGAATCGAAACGAATCGAAACGAAATGAATCGAAGAGAATCGATTAGAAACGAAATGAAAAGAATCGTATTGAATCGAATCGAAAAGAATCAAATCAAATCGAATCGAAAGAATTGAATCAAATCGAAAAGAATCCAATCGAATCGAAAAGAATCGAACTGAATGGAATCAAATCGAAAAGAATCCAATCGAAAAGAAAAGAATCGAATCAAATTTAATGGAATCGAAAAGAATCGAATTGAATCGAAAAGAATCGAAATGAAACAAATCAGATCAAATGGAAAAGCATCAAATCGAATTGAAAAGAATCGAATCGAATCGAAATGAATCGAATCAAAAAGACTCGAATCGAAAAGAATCGAATTGAAAAGAATCGAATCGAATCGAAAAGACTCGAATCGAATTAAAAATATCAAATCGAATCGAATCGCAAAGAATCGAACTGAAAAGAATCGAATTGAAACGAATCGATTTGAAACGACAAGAATCGAATCGAATCGAATTGAAAGAATCGAATTGAATAGAAAAAAATCGAATAGAAAAGAATCGAACCGAAAAGAAAAGAATCAAATTGAATCAGTCGATTAAATTCTAGTCGAGGGATCCCTGGGTGGCGCAGCGGTTTGGCGCCTGCCTTTGGCCCAGGGCGCGATCCTGGAGACCCGGGATCGAATCCCACGTCGGGCTCCCGGTACATGGAGCCTGCTTCTCCCTCTGCCTGTGTCTCTCCCCCTCTCTCTCTCTCTGTGTGACTGTCATAAATAAATAAAAATTTAAAAAATAAAAAATAAAAAAAAATAAATTCTAGTCGAATCGAATCAAAAAGCATGAAATCGAGTCGAATCGAATCGAAAAGAATCGAATCGAATCGAAAAGAATCGAATTGTATCTAATCAAAAAGAATCGTATCGTATCGACTCGAATCGAAAAGAATCCAATTGCATCATCGAATGGAAACTAATCGAATTGAATAGAATAGAAAAGAATCGAATCGAATCAAATCGAAAACAAATTGAATTGATCGAAAAGAATCGAATTGAATCAAATCGAATCGAAATGAAAAGAATCGAATCGATTCAAATAGAAAAGAATCGAATCGAAAAGAATCAAATCGACACGAAAAGAATCGAATCGAATCAAAAAGTATCGAATTGATTCGAAAATATTCGATTCGAAAAGAATCGAATTGAAATGAATCCGATCGAAATGGAAAGAATCTACTCGATTCGAATCCAAAAGAATCGAATCCAAAAGAATCGAATCGAATCCAAAAGAATCGAATTGAATTGAATCAAAAGAAATGAATTGAATTGAATCAAAAAGGAACTAATCGAATCAAATCGAAAAAAATCGAATAGAATCAAAAAGAATCGAATAGATTCGAATAAAAAAGAATCGAATTGAGGGATCCCTGGGTGGCGCTGCGGTTTAGCGCCTGCCTTTGGCCCAGGGCGCGATCCTGGAGACCCGGGATCGAGTCAAATCGAAAAGAATCGAATTCCATGTAACGAAAAGATTCGAATTGAAAAGAATCGAATCGAAACAAAAGAATCGAATCGAATCGACATGAATCAAAAAGAATCGAATCAAAACGAATCGAAAAGAAACAAATCAAGTAGAATCTAAAAGAATCGAATCGAATCAAATCGAAAAAATTCGAATAGAATTGAATCGAAAAGAATCAAAACGAATCGAACCGAAGAGAATCGATTCGAATCAAAATAAAAAGTATCGTATCAAATCGAATCGAAAAGAATCATATCAAATAGAATAGAAAGAATGGAATCAAATCTAAAACAATCGAATCGAATCGAAAAGAATCGGATTGAACGGAATAGAATCGAAAAGAATAGAATAGAATCGAAAGAAATCGAATAGAATCAAATCAAATCAAAAAGAATCGAATTGAATTGATCCTAACCAAAATAAGCGAAATGAATCGACTCGAACCGAAAAAAATCAAATCGAAAAGAATCTAATCTCAACGAAAATAATCGAAATGAATAGAATCGAAAAGAATCGAATTGAATCAAATCGAAAAGAATCGAATGGAATCCAATCGAAAAGAACCAAATTGATTCGAATCGAAACAAATTGAATCCAATCGAAAAGAATCTAATTGAATCGAATCGAAAAGAATCGAATTCAATCAAAACGAATCGATTCGAATGGAATAGAAAGTAATAGAATAGAATCGAAAAGAATCAAATCGAATCGAAAAGAATCGAATCGAAAAGAATTGAATCGAATCGAAAAGAAACGAATCGAACCGAATCAAAAAGAAAACAATCGAATCGAATCAAATACAAAAGAATCGCTTTGAATAGCATAGAATTGTAAAGAATCGAATCAATCGAACTGAAAACAATCGAATCGAAAAGAATCGAATCAAAAAAAGTCGAATCGAAACGAAAACAATCGAATCGAATCGAATCTAAAAGAATCGTATTGAATTGAATCGAGTCGAAAAGACTCGAATCAAAAAGACTCGAATCGAATTGAATCAAATCGAAAAGAATGTAATAGTAACCACTCGAACAGAATCAAATCGAAATGATTCAAAATGAATCGAATAGAATAGAATCGAAAAAAATCGAATAGAATCGAAACGAATCGAAACGAAATGAATCGAAGAGAATCGATTAGAAACGAAATGAAAAGAATCGTATTGAATCGAATCGAAAAGAATCAAATCAAATCGAATCGAAAGAATTGAATCAAATCGAAAAGAATCCAATCGAATCGAAAAGAATCGAACTGAATGGAATCAAATCGAAAAGAATCCAATCGAAAAGAAAAGAATCGAATCAAATTTAATGGAATCGAAAAGAATCGAATTGAATCGAAAAGAATCGAAATGAAACAAATCAGATCAAATGGAAAAGCATCAAATCGAATTGAAAAGAATCGAATCGAATCGAAATGAATCGAATCAAAAAGACTCGAATCGAAAAGAATCGAATTGAAAAGAATCGAATCGAATCGAAAAGACTCGAATCGAATTAAAAATATCAAATCGAATCGAATCGCAAAGAATCGAACTGAAAAGACTCGAATTGAAACGAATCGATTTGAAACGACAAGAATCGAATCGAATCGAATTGAAAGAATCGAATTGAATAGAAAAAAATCGAATAGAAAAGAATCGAACCGAAAAGAAAAGAATCAAATTGAATCAGTCGATTAAATTCTAGTCGAATCGAATCAAAAAGCATGAAATCGAGTCGAATCGAATCGAAAAGAATCGAATCGAATCGAAAAGAATCGAATTGTATCTAATCAAAAAGAATCGTATCGTATCGACTCGAATCGAAAAGAATCCAATTGCATCATCGAATGGAAACTAATCGAATTGAATAGAATAGAAAAGAATCGAATCGAATCAAATCGAAAACAAATTGAATTGATCGAAAAGAATCGAATTGAATCAAATCGAATCGAAATGAAAAGAATCGAATCGATTCAAATAGAAAAGAATCGAATCGAAAAGAATCAAATCGACACGAAAAGAATCGAATCGAATCAAAAAGTATCGAATTGATTCGAAAATATTCGATTCGAAAAGAATCGAATTGAAATGAATCCGATCGAAATGGAAAGAATCTACTCGATTCGAATCCAAAAGAATCGAATCCAAAAGAATCGAATCGAATCCAAAAGAATCGAATTGAATTGAATCAAAAGAAATGAATTGAATTGAATCAAAAAGGAACTAATCGAATCAAATCGAAAAAAATCGAATAGAATCAAAAAGAATCGAATAGATTCGAATAAAAAAGAATCGAATTGAGGGATCCCTGGGTGGCGCTGCGGTTTAGCGCCTGCCTTTAGCCCAGGGCGCGATCCTGGAGACCCGGGATCGAGTCAAATCGAAAAGAATCGAATTCCATGTAACGAAAAGATTCGAATTGAAAAGAATCGAATCGAAACAAAAGAATCGAATCGAATCGACATGAATCAAAAAGAATCGAATCAAAACGAATCGAAAAGAAACAAATCAAGTAGAATCTAAAAGAATCGAATCGAATCAAATCGAAAAAATTCGAATAGAATTGAATCGAAAAGAATCAAAACGAATCGAACCGAAGAGAATCGATTCGAATCAAAATAAAAAGTATCGTATCAAATCGAATCGAAAAAAATCATATCAAATAGAATCGAAAGAATGGAATCAAATCTAAAACAATCGAATCGAATCGAAAAGAATCGGATTGAACGGAATGGAATCGAAAAGAATACAATAGAATAGAATCGAAAGAAATCGAATAGAAACAAATCAAATCAAAAAGAATCGAATTGAATTGATCCTAACCAAAATAAGCGAAATGAATCGACTCGAACCGAAAAAAATCAAATCGAAAAGAATCTAATCTCAACGAAAATCATCGAAATGAATAGAATCGAAAAGAATCGAATTGAATCAAATCGAAAAGAATCGAATGGAATCCAATCGAAAAGAACCAAATTGATTCGAATCGAAACAAATTGAATCCAATCGAAAAGAATCTAATTGAATCGAATCGAAAAGAATCGAATTCAATCAAAACGAATCGATTCGAATGGAATAGAAAGTAATAGAATAGAATCGAAAAGAATCAAATCGAATCGAAAAGAATCGAATCGAAAAGAATTGAATCGAATCGAAAAGAAACGAATCGAACCGAATCAAAAAGAAAACAATCGAATCGAATCAAATACAAAAGAATCGCTTTGAATAGCATAGAATTGTAAAGAATCGAATCAATCGAACTGAAAACAATCGAATCGAAAAGAATCGAATCAAAAAAAGTCGAATCGAAACGAAAACAATCGAATCGAATCGAATCTAAAAGAATCGTATTGAATTGAATCGAGTCGAAAAGACTCGAATCAAAAAGACTCGAATCGAATTGAATCAAATCGAAAAGAATGTAATAGTAACCACTCGAACAGAATCAAATCGAAATGATTCAAAATGAATCGAATAGAATAGAATCGAAAAAAATCGAATAGAATCGAAACGAATCGAAACGAAATGAATCGAAGAGAATCGATTAGAAACGAAATGAAAAGAATCGTATTGAATCGAATCGAAAAGAATCAAATCAAATCGAATCGAAAGAATTGAATCAAATCGAAAAGAATCCAATCGAATCGAAAAGAATCGAACTGAATGGAATCAAATCGAAAAGAATCCAATCGAAAAGAAAAGAATCGAATCAAATTTAATGGAATCGAAAAGAATCGAATTGAATCGAAAAGAATCGAAATGAAACAAATCAGATCCAATGGAAAAGCATCAAATCGAATTGAAAAGAATCGAATCGAATCGAAATGAATCGAATCAAAAAGACTCGAATCGAAAAGAATCGAATTGAAAAGAATCGAATCGAATCGAAAAGACTCGAATCGAATTAAAAATATCAAATCGAATCGAATCGCAAAGAATCGAACTGAAAAGACTCGAATTGAAACGAATCGATTTGAAACGACAAGAATCGAATCGAATCGAATTGAAAGAATCGAATTGAATAGAAAAAAATCGAATAGAAAAGAATCGAACCGAAAAGAAAAGAATCAAATTGAATCAGTCGATTAAATTCTAGTCGAATCGAATCAAAAAGCATGAAATCGAGTCGAATCGAATCGAAAAGAATCGAATCGAATCGAAAAGAATCGAATTGTATCTAATCAAAAAGAATCGTATCGTATCGACTCGAATCGAAAAGAATCCAATTGCATCATCGAATGGAAACTAATCGAATTGAATAGAATAGAAAAGAATCGAATCGAATCAAATCGAAAACAAATTGAATTGATCGAAAAGAATCGAATTGAATCAAATCGAATCGAAATGAAAAGAATCGAATCGATTCAAATAGAAAAGAATCGAATCGAAAAGAATCAAATCGACACGAAAAGAATCGAATCGAATCAAAAAGTATCGAATTGATTCGAAAATATTCGATTCGAAAAGAATCGAATTGAAATGAATCCGATCGAAATGGAAAGAATCTACTCGATTCGAATCCAAAAGAATCGAATCCAAAAGAATCGAATCGAATCCAAAAGAATCGAATTGAATTGAATCAAAAGAAATGAATTGAATTGAATCAAAAAGGAACTAATCGAATCAAATCGAAAAAAATCGAATAGAATCAAAAAGAATCGAATAGATTCGAATAAAAAAGAATCGAATTGAGGGATCCCTGGGTGGCGCTGCGGTTTAGCGCCTGCCTTTAGCCCAGGGCGCGATCCTGGAGACCCGGGATCGAGTCAAATCGAAAAGAATCGAATTCCATGTAACGAAAAGATTCGAATTGAAAAGAATCGAATCGAAACAAAAGAATCGAATCGAATCGACATGAATCAAAAAGAATCGAATCAAAACGAATCGAAAAGAAACAAATCAAGTAGAATCTAAAAGAATCGAATCGAATCAAATCGAAAAAATTCGAATAGAATTGAATCGAAAAGAATCAAAACGAATCGAACCGAAGAGAATCGATTCGAATCAAAATAAAAAGTATCGTATCAAATCGAATCGAAAAGAATCATATCAAATAGAATCGAAAGAATGGAATCAAATCTAAAACAATCGAATCGAATCGAAAAGAATCGGATTGAACGGAATGGAATCGAAAAGAATACAATAGAATAGAATCGAAAGAAATCGAATAGAAACAAATCAAATCAAAAAGAATCGAATTGAATTGATCCTAACCAAAATAAGCGAAATGAATCGACTCGAACCGAAAAAAATCAAATCGAAAAGAATCTAATCTCAACGAAAATCATCGAAATGAATAGAATCGAAAAGAATCGAATTGAATCAAATCGAAAAGAATCGAATGGAATCCAATCGAAAAGAACCAAATTGATTCGAATCGAAACAAATTGAATCCAATCGAAAAGAATCTAATTGAATCGAATCGAAAAGAATCGAATTCAATCAAAACGAATCGATTCGAATGGAATAGAAAGTAATAGAATAGAATCGAAAAGAATCAAATCGAATCGAAAAGAATCGAATCGAAAAGAATTGAATCGAATCGAAAAGAAACGAATCGAACCGAATCAAAAAGAAAACAATCGAATCGAATCAAATACAAAAGAATCGCTTTGAATAGCATAGAATTGTAAAGAATCGAATCAATCGAACTGAAAACAATCGAATCGAAAAGAATCGAATCAAAAAAAGTCGAATCGAAACGAAAACAATCGAATCGAATCGAATCTAAAAGAATCGTATTGAATTGAATCGAGTCGAAAAGACTCGAATCAAAAAGACTCGAATCGAATTGAATCAAATCGAAAAGAATGTAATAGTAACCACTCGAACAGAATCAAATCGAAATGATTCAAAATGAATCGAATAGAATAGAATCGAAAAAAATCGAATAGAATCGAAACGAATCGAAACGAAATGAATCGAAGAGAATCGATTAGAAACGAAATGAAAAGAATCGTATTGAATCGAATCGAAAAGAATCAAATCAAATCGAATCGAAAGAATTGAATCAAATCGAAAAGAATCCAATCGAATCGAAAAGAATCGAACTGAATGGAATCAAATCGAAAAGAATCCAATCGAAAAGAAAAGAATCGAATCAAATTTAATGGAATCGAAAAGAATCGAATTGAATCGAAAAGAATCGAAATGAAACAAATCAGATCAAATGGAAAAGCATCAAATCGAATTGAAAAGAATCGAATCGAATCGAAATGAATCGAATCAAAAAGACTCGAATCGAAAAGAATCGAATTGAAAAGAATCGAATCGAATCGAAAAGACTCGAATCGAATTAAAAATATCAAATCGAATCGAATCGCAAAGAATCGAACTGAAAAGACTCGAATTGAAACGAATCGATTTGAAACGACAAGAATCGAATCGAATCGAATTGAAAGAATCGAATTGAATAGAAAAAAATCGAATAGAAAAGAATCGAACCGAAAAGAAAAGAATCAAATTGAATCAGTCGATTAAATTCTAGTCGAATCGAATCAAAAAGCATGAAATCGAGTCGAATCGAATCGAAAAGAATCGAATCGAATCGAAAAGAATCGAATTGTATCTAATCAAAAAGAATCGTATCGTATCGACTCGAATCGAAAAGAATCCAATTGCATCATCGAATGGAAACTAATCGAATTGAATAGAATAGAAAAGAATCGAATCGAATCAAATCGAAAACAAATTGAATTGATCGAAAAGAATCGAATTGAATCAAATCGAATCGAAATGAAAAGAATCGAATCGATTCAAATAGAAAAGAATCGAATCGAAAAGAATCAAATCGACACGAAAAGAATCGAATCGAATCAAAAAGTATCGAATTGATTCGAAAATATTCGATTCGAAAAGAATCGAATTGAAATGAATCCGATCGAAATGGAAAGAATCTACTCGATTCGAATCCAAAAGAATCGAATCCAAAAGAATCGAATCGAATCCAAAAGAATCGAATTGAATTGAATCAAAAGAAATGAATTGAATTGAATCAAAAAGGAACTAATCGAATCAAATCGAAAAAAATCGAATAGAATCAAAAAGAATCGAATAGATTCGAATAAAAAAGAATCGAATTGAGGGATCCCTGGGTGGCGCTGCGGTTTAGCGCCTGCCTTTAGCCCAGGGCGCGATCCTGGAGACCCGGGATCGAGTCAAATCGAAAAGAATCGAATTCCATGTAACGAAAAGATTCGAATTGAAAAGAATCGAATCGAAACAAAAGAATCGAATCGAATCGACATGAATCAAAAAGAATCGAATCAAAACGAATCGAAAAGAAACAAATCAAGTAGAATCTAAAAGAATCGAATCGAATCAAATCGAAAAAATTCGAATAGAATTGAATCGAAAAGAATCAAAACGAATCGAACCGAAGAGAATCGATTCGAATCAAAATAAAAAGTATCGTATCAAATCGAATCGAAAAGAATCATATCAAATAGAATCGAAAGAATGGAATCAAATCTAAAACAATCGAATCGAATCGAAAAGAATCGGATTGAACGGAATGGAATCGAAAAGAATACAATAGAATAGAATCGAAAGAAATCGAATAGAAACAAATCAAATCAAAAAGAATCGAATTGAATTGATCCTAACCAAAATAAGCGAAATGAATCGACTCGAACCGAAAAAAATCAAATCGAAAAGAATCTAATCTCAACGAAAATCATCGAAATGAATAGAATCGAAAAGAATCGAATTGAATCAAATCGAAAAGAATCGAATGGAATCCAATCGAAAAGAACCAAATTGATTCGAATCGAAACAAATTGAATCCAATCGAAAAGAATCGAATGGAATCGAATCGAAAAGAATCGAATTCAATCAAAACGAATCGATTCGAATGGAATAGAAGTAATAGAATAGAATCGAAAAGAATCAAATCGAATCGAAAAGAATCGAATCGAAAAGAATTGAATCGAATCGAAAAGAAACGAATCGAACCGAATCAAAAAGAAAACAATCGAATCGAATCAAATACAAAAGAATCGCTTTGAATAGCATAGAATTGTAAAGAATCGAATCAATCGAACTGAAAACAATCGAATCGAAAAGAATCGAATCAAAAAAAGTCGAATCGAAACGAAAACAATCGAATCGAATCGAATCTAAAAGAATCGTATTGAATTGAATCGAGTCGAAAAGACTCGAATCAAAAAGACTCGAATCGAATTGAATCAAATCGAAAAGAATGTAATAGTAACCACTCGAACAGAATCAAATCGAAATGATTCAAAATGAATCGAATAGAATAGAATCGAAAAAAATCGAATAGAATCGAAACGAATCGAAACGAAATGAATCGAAGAGAATCGATTAGAAACGAAATGAAAAGAATCGTATTGAATCGAATCGAAAAGAATCAAATCAAATCGAATCGAAAGAATTGAATCAAATCGAAAAGAATCCAATCGAATCGAAAAGAATCGAACTGAATGGAATCAAATCGAAAAGAATCCAATCGAAAAGAAAAGAATCGAATCAAATTTAATGGAATCGAAAAGAATCGAATTGAATCGAAAAGAATCGAAATGAAACAAATCAGATCCAATGGAAAAGCATCAAATCGAATTGAAAAGAATCGAATCGAATCGAAATGAATCGAATCAAAAAGACTCGAATCGAAAAGAATCGAATTGAAAAGAATCGAATCGAATCGAAAAGACTCGAATCGAATTAAAAATATCAAATCGAATCGAATCGCAAAGAATCGAACTGAAAAGACTCGAATTGAAACGAATCGATTTGAAACGACAAGAATCGAATCGAATCGAATTGAAAGAATCGAATTGAATAGAAAAAAATCGAATAGAAAAGAATCGAACCGAAAAGAAAAGAATCAAATTGAATCAGTCGATTAAATTCTAGTCGAATCGAATCAAAAAGCATGAAATCGAGTCGAATCGAATCGAAAAGAATCGAATCGAATCGAAAAGAATCGAATTGTATCTAATCAAAAAGAATCGTATCGTATCGACTCGAATCGAAAAGAATCCAATTGCATCATCGAATGGAAACTAATCGAATTGAATAGAATAGAAAAGAATCGAATCGAATCAAATCGAAAACAAATTGAATTGATCGAAAAGAATCGAATTGAATGAAATCGAATCGAAATGAAAAGAATCGAATCGATTCAAATAGAAAAGAATCGAATCGAAAAGAATCAAATCGACACGAAAAGAATCGAATCGAATCAAAAAGTATCGAATTGATTCGAAAATATTCGATTCGAAAAGAATCGAATTGAAATGAATCCGATCGAAATGGAAAGAATCTACTCGATTCGAATCCAAAAGAATCGAATCCAAAAGAATCGAATCGAATCCAAAAGAATCGAATTGAATTGAATCAAAAGAAATGAATTGAATTGAATCAAAAAGGAACTAATCGAATCAAATCGAAAAAAATCGAATAGAATCAAAAAGAATCGAATAGATTCGAATAAAAAAGAATCGAATTGAGGGATCCCTGGGTGGCGCTGCGGTTTAGCGCCTGCCTTTGGCCCAGGGCGCGATCCTGGAGACCCGGGATCGAGTCAAATCGAAAAGAATCGAATTCCATGTAACGAAAAGATTCGAATTGAAAAGAATCGAATCGAAACAAAAGAATCGAATCGAATCGACATGAATCAAAAAGAATCGAATCAAAACGAATCGAAAAGAAACAAATCAAGTAGAATCTAAAAGAATCGAATCGAATCAAATCGAAAAAATTCGAATAGAATTGAATCGAAAAGAATCAAAACGAATCGAACCGAAGAGAATCGATTCGAATCAAAATGAAAAGTATCGTATCAAATCGAATCGAAAAGAATCATATCAAATAGAATCGAAAGAATGGAATCAAATCTAAAACAATCGAATCGAATCGAAAAGAATCGGATTGAACGGAATAGAATCGAAAAGAATAGAATAGAATCGAAAGAAATTGAATAGAATCAAATCAAATCAAAAAGAATCGAATTGAATTGATCCTAACCAAAATAAGCGAAATAAATCGACTCGAACCGAAAAAAATCAAATCGAAAAGAATCTAATCTCAACGAAAATCATCGAAATGAATAGAATCGAAAAGAATCGAATTGAATCAAATCGAAAAGAATCGAATGGAATCCAATCGAAAAGAACCAAATTGATTCGAATCGAAACAAATTGAATCCAATCGAAAAGAATCTAATTGAATCGAATCGTAAAGAATCGAATTCAATCAAAACGAATCGATTCGAATGGAATAGAAAGTAATAGAATAGAATCGAAAAGAATCAAATCGAATCGAAAAGAATCGAATCGAAAAGAATTGAATCGAATCGAAAAGAAACGAATCGAACCGAATCAAAAAGAAAACAATCGAATCGAATCAAATACAAAAGAATCGCTTTGAATAGCATAGAATTGTAAAGAATCGAATCAATCGAACTGAAAACAATCGAATCGAAAAGAATCGAATCAAAAAAAGTCGAATCGAAACGAAAACAATCGAATCGAATCGAATCTAAAAGAATCGTATTGAATTGAATCGAGTCGAAAAGACTCGAATCAAAAAGACTCGAATCGAATTGAATCAAATCGAAAAGAATGTAATAGTAACCACTCGAACAGAATCAAATCGAAATGATTCAAAATGAATCGAATAGAATAGAATCGAAAAAAATCGAATAGAATCGAAACGAATCGAAACGAAGTGAATCGAAGAGAATAGATTAGAAACGAAATGAAAAGAATCGTATTGAATCGAATCGAAAAGAATCAAATCAAATCGAATCGAAAGAATTGAATCAAATCGAAAAGAATCCAATCGAATCGAAAAGAATCGAACTGAATGGAATCAAATCGAAAAGAATCCAATCGAAAAGAAAAGAATCGAATCAAATTTAATGGAATCGAAAAGAATCGAATTGAATCGAAAAGAATCGAAATGAAACAAATCAGATCAAATGGAAAAGCATCAAATCGAATTGAAAAGAATCGAATCGAATCGAAATGAATCGAATCAAAAAGACTCGAATCGAAAAGAATCGAATTGAAAAGAATCGAATCGAATCGAAAAGACTCGAATCGAATTAAAAATATCAAATCGAATCGAATCGCAAAGAATCGAACTGAAAAGACTCGAATTGAAACGAATCGATTTGAAACGACAAGAATCGAATCGAATCGAATTGAAAGAATCGAATTGAATAGAAAAAAATCGAATAGAAAAGAATCGAACCGAAAAGAAAAGAATCAAATTGAATCAGTCGATTAAATTCTAGTCGAATCGAATCAAAAAGCATGAAATCGAGTCGAATCGAATCGAAAAGAATCGAATCGAATCGAAAAGAATCGAATTGTATCTAATCAAAAAGAATCGTATCGTATCGACTCGAATCGAAAAGAATCCAATTGCATCATCGAATGGAAACTAATCGAATTGAATAGAATAGAAAAGAATCGAATCGAATCAAATCGAAAACAAATTGAATTGATCGAAAAGAATCGAATTGAATCAAATCGAATCGAAATGAAAAGAATCGAATCGATTCAAATAGAAAAGAATCGAATCGAAAAGAATCAAATCGACACGAAAAGAATCGAATCGAATCAAAAAGTATCGAATTGATTCGAAAATATTCGATTCGAAAAGAATCGAATTGAAATGAATCCGATCGAAATGGAAAGAATCTACTCGATTCGAATCCAAAAGAATCGAATCCAAAAGAATCGAATCGAATCCAAAAGAATCGAATTGAATTGAATCAAAAGAAATGAATTGAATTGAATCAAAAAGGAACTAATCGAATCAAATCGAAAAAAATCGAATAGAATCAAAAAGAATCGAATAGATTCGAATAAAAAAGAATCGAATTGAGGGATCCCTGGGTGGCGCTGCGGTTTAGCGCCTGCCTTTGGCCCAGGGCGCGATCCTGGAGACCCGGGATCGAGTCAAATCGAAAAGAATCGAATTCCATGTAACGAAAAGATTCGAATTGAAAAGAATCGAATCGAAACAAAAGAATCGAATCGAATCGACATGAATCAAAAAGAATCGAATCAAAACGAATCGAAAAGAAACAAATCAAGTAGAATCTAAAAGAATCGAATCGAATCAAATCGAAAAAATTCGAATAGAATTGAATCGAAAAGAATCAAAACGAATCGAACCGAAGAGAATCGATTCGAATCAAAATAAAAAGTATCGTATCAAATCGAATCGAAAAGAATCATATCAAATAGAATCGAAAGAATGGAATCAAATCTAAAACAATCGAATCGAATCGAAAAGAATCGGATTGAACGGAATGGAATCGAAAAGAATACAATAGAATAGAATCGAAAGAAATCGAATAGAAACAAATCAAATCAAAAAGAATCGAATTGAATTGATCCTAACCAAAATAAGCGAAATGAATCGACTCGAACCGAAAAAAATCAAATCGAAAAGAATCTAATCTCAACGAAAATCATCGAAATGAATAGAATCGAAAAGAATCGAATTGAATCAAATCGAAAAGAATCGAATGGAATCCAATCGAAAAGAACCAAATTGATTCGAATCGAAACAAATTGAATCCAATCGAAAAGAATCTAATTGAATCGAATCGAAAAGAATCGAATTCAATCAAAACGAATCGATTCGAATGGAATAGAAAGTAATAGAATAGAATCGAAAAGAATCAAATCGAATCGAAAAGAATCGAATCGAAAAGAATTGAATCGAATCGAAAAGAAACGAATCGAACCGAATCAAAAAGAAAACAATCGAATCGAATCAAATACAAAAGAATCGCTTTGAATAGCATAGAATTGTAAAGAATCGAATCAATCGAACTGAAAACAATCGAATCGAAAAGAATCGAATCAAAAAAAGTCGAATCGAAACGAAAACAATCGAATCGAATCGAATCTAAAAGAATCGTATTGAATTGAATCGAGTCGAAAAGACTCGAATCAAAAAGACTTGAATCAAATCGAAAAGAATGTAATAGTAACCACTCGAACAGAATCAAATCGAAATGATTCAAAATGAATCGAATAGAATAGAATCGAAAAAAATCGAATAGAATCGAAACGAATCGAAACGAAATGAATCGAAGAGAATCGATTAGAAACGAAATGAAAAGAATCGTATTGAATCGAATCGAAAAGAATCAAATCAAATCGAATCGAAAGAATTGAATCAAATCGAAAAGAATCCAATCGAATCGAAAAGAATCGAACTGAATGGAATCAAATCGAAAAGAATCCAATCGAAAAGAAAAGAATCGAATCAAATTTAATGGAATCGAAAAGAATCGAATTGAATCGAAAAGAATCGAAATGAAACAAATCAGATCAAATGGAAAAGCATCAAATCGAATTGAAAAGAATCGAATCGAATCGAAATGAATAGAATCAAAAAGACTCGAATCGAAAAGAATCGAATTGAAAAGAATCGAATCGAATCGAAAAGACTCGAATCGAATTAAAAATATCAAATCGAATCGAATCGCAAAGAATCGAACTGAAAAGAATCGAATTGAAACGAATCGATTTGAAACGACAAGAATCGAATCGAATCGAATTGAAAGAATCGAATTGAATAGAAAAAAATCGAATAGAAAAGAATCGAACCGAAAAGAAAAGAATCAAATTGAATCAGTCGATTAAATTCTAGTCGAATCGAATCAAAAAGCATGAAATCGAGTCGAATCGAATCGAAAAGAATCGAATCAAATCGAAAAGAATCGAATTGTATCTAATCAAAAAGAATCGTATCGTATCGACTCGAATCGAAAAGAATCCAATTGCATCATCGAATGGAAACTAATCGAATTGAATACAATAGAAAAGAATCGAATCGAATCAAATCGAAAACAAATTGAATTGATCGAAAAGAATCGAATTGAATGAAATCGAATCGAAATGAAAAGAATCGAATCGATTCAAATAGAAAAGAATCGAATCGAAAAGAATCAAATCGACACGAAAAGAATCGAATCGAATCAAAAAGTATCGAATTGATTCGAAAATATTCGATTCGAAAAGAATCGAATTGAAATGAATCCGATCGAAATGGAAAGAATCTACTCGATTCGAATCCAAAAGAATCGAATCCAAAAGAATCGAATCGAATCCAAAAGAATCGAATTGAATTGAATCAAAAGAAATGAATTGAATTGAATCAAAAAGGAACTAATCGAATCAAATCGAAAAAAATCGAATAGAATCAAAAAGAATCGAATAGATTCGAATAAAAAAGAATCGAATTGAGGGATCCCTGGGTGGCGCTGCGGTTTAGCGCCTGCCTTTGGCCCAGGGCGCGATCCTGGAGACCCGGGATCGAGTCAAATCGAAAAGAATCGAATTCCATGTAACGAAAAGATTCGAATTGAAAAGAATCGAATCGAAACAAAAGAATCGAATCGAATCGACATGAATCAAAAAGAATCGAATCAAAACGAATCGAAAAGAAACAAATCAAGTAGAATCTAAAAGAATCGAATCGAATCAAATCGAAAAAATTCGAATAGAATTGAATCGAAAAGAATCAAAACGAATCGAACCGAAGAGAATCGATTCGAATCAAAATAAAAAGTATCGTATCAAATCGAATCAAAAAGAATCATATCAAATAGAATCGAAAGAATGGAATCAAATCTAAAACAATCGAATCGAATCGAAAAGAATCGGACTGAACGGAATAGAATCGAAAAGAATAGAATAGAATCGAAAGAAATTGAATAGAATCAAATCAAATCAAAAAGAATCGAATTGAATTGATCCTAACCAAAATAAGCGAAATGAATCGACTCGAACCGAAAAAAATCAAATCGAAAAGAATCTAATCTCAACGAAAATCATCGAAATGAATAGAATCGAAAAGAATCGAATTGAATCAAATCGAAAAGAATCGAATGGAATCCAATCGAAAAGAACCAAATTGATTCGAATCGAAACAAATTGAATCCAATCGAAAAGAATCTAATTGAATCGAATCGTAAAGAATCGAATTCAATCAAAACGAATCGATTCGAATGGAATAGAAAGTAATAGAATAGAATCGAAAAGAATCAAATCGAATCGAAAAGAATCGAATCGAAAAGAATTGAATCGAATCGAAAAGAAACGAATCGAACCGAATCAAAAAGAAAACAATCGAATCGAATCAAATACAAAAGAATCGCTTTGAATAGCATAGAATTGTAAAGAATCGAATCAATCGAACTGAAAACAATCGAATCGAAAAGAATCGAATCAAAAAAAGTCGAATCGAAACGAAAACAATCGAATCGAATCGAATCTAAAAGAATCGTATTGAATTGAATCGAGTCGAAAAGACTCGAATCAAAAAGACTCGAATCGAATTGAATCAAATCGAAAAGAATGTAATAGTAACCACTCGAACAGAATCAAATCGAAATGATTCAAAATGAATCGAATAGAATAGAATCGAAACGAATCGAAACGAAATGAATCGAAGAGAATCGATTAGAAACGAAATGAAAAGAATCGTATTGAATCGAATCGAAAAGAATCAAATCAAATCGAATCGAAAGAATTGAATCAAATCGAAAAGAATCCAATCGAATCGAAAAGAATCGAACTGAATGGAATCAAATCGAAAAGAATCCAATCGAAAAGAAAAGAATCGAATCAAATTTAATGGAATCGAAAAGAATCGAATTGAATCGAAAAGAATCGAAATGAAACAAATCAGATCAAATGGAAAAGCATCAAATCGAATTGAAAAGAATCGAATCGAATCGAAATGAATCGAATCAAAAAGACTCGAATCGAAAAGAATCGAATTGAAAAGAATCGAATCGAATCGAAAAGACTCGAATCGAATTAAAAATATCAAATCGAATCGAATCGCAAAGAATCGAACTGAAAAGACTCGAATTGAAACGAATCGATTTGAAACGACAAGAATCGAATCGAATCGAATTGAAAGAATCGAATTGAATAGAAAAAAATCGAATAGAAAAGAATCGAACCGAAAAGAAAAGAATCAAATTGAATCAGTCGATTAAATTCTAGTCGAATCGAATCAAAAAGCATGAAATCGAGTCGAATCGAATCGAAAAGAATCGAATCAAATCGAAAAGAATCGAATTGTATCTAATCAAAAAGAATCGTATCGTATCGACTCGAATCGAAAAGAATCCAATTGCATCATCGAATGGAAACTAATCGAATTGAATAGAATAGAAAAGAATCGAATCGAATCAAATCGAAAACAAATTGAATTGATCGAAAAGAATCGAATTGAATGAAATCGAATCGAAATGAAAAGAATCGAATCGATTCAAATAGAAAAGAATCGAATCGAAAAGAATCAAATCGACACGAAAAGAATCGAATCGAATCAAAAAGTATCGAATTGATTCGAAAATATTCGATTCGAAAAGAATCGAATTGAAATGAATCCGATCGAAATGGAAAGAATCTACTCGATTCGAATCCAAAAGAATCGAATCCAAAAGAATCGAATCGAATCCAAAAGAATCGAATTGAATTGAATCAAAAGAAATGAATTGAATTGAATCAAAAAGGAACTAATCGAATCAAATCGAAAAAAATCGAATAGAATCAAAAAGAATCGAATAGATTCGAATAAAAAAGAATCGAATTGAGGGATCCCTGGGTGGCACTGCGGTTTAGCGCCTGCCTTTGGCCCAGGGCGCGATCCTGGAGACCCGGGATCGAGTCAAATCGAAAAGAATCGAATTCCATGTAACGAAAAGATTCGAATTGAAAAGAATCGAATCGAAACAAAAGAATCGAATCGAATCGACATGAATCAAAAAGAATCGAATCAAAACGAATCGAAAAGAAACAAATCAAGTAGAATCTAAAAGAATCGAATCGAATCAAATCGAAAAAATTCGAATAGAATTGAATCGAAAAGAATCAAAACGAATCGAACCGAAGAGAATCGATTCGAATCAAAATAAAAAGTATCGTATCAAATCGAATCAAAAAGAATCATATCAAATAGAATCGAAAGAATGGAATCAAATCTAAAACAATCGAATCGAATCGAAAAGAATCGGACTGAACGGAATAGAATCGAAAAGAATAGAATAGAATCGAAAGAAATTGAATAGAATCAAATCAAATCAAAAAGAATCGAATTGAATTGATCCTAACCAAAATAAGCGAAATGAATCGACTCGAACCGAAAAAAATCAAATCGAAAAGAATCTAATCTCAACGAAAATCATCGAAATGAATAGAATCGAAAAGAATCGAATTGAATCAAATCGAAAAGAATCGAATGGAATCCAATCGAAAAGAACCAAATTGATTCGAATCGAAACAAATTGAATCCAATCGAAAAGAATCTAATTGAATCGAATCGTAAAGAATCGAATTCAATCAAAACGAATCGATTCGAATGGAATAGAAAGTAATAGAATAGAATCGAAAAGAATCAAATCGAATCGAAAAGAATCGAATCGAAAAGAATTGAATCGAATCGAAAAGAAACGAATCGAACCGAATCAAAAAGAAAACAATCGAATCGAATCAAATACAAAAGAATCGCTTTGAATAGCATAGAATTGTAAAGAATCGAATCAATCGAACTGAAAACAATCGAATCGGAAAGAATCGAATCAAAAAAAGTCGAATCGAAACGAAAACAATCGAATCGAATCGAATCTAAAAGAATCGTATTGAATTGAATCGAGTCGAAAAGACTCGAATCAAAAAGACTCGAATCGAATTGAATCAAATCGAAAAGAATGTAATAGTAACCACTCGAACAGAATCAAATCGAAATGATTCAAAATGAATCGAATAGAATAGAATCGAAACGAATCGAAACGAAATGAATCGAAGAGAATCGATTAGAAACGAAATGAAAAGAATCGTATTGAATCGAATCGAAAAGAATCAAATCAAATCGAATCGAAAGAATTGAATCAAATCGAAAAGAATCCAATCGAATCGAAAAGAATCGAACTGAATGGAATCAAATCGAAAAGAATCCAATCGAAAAGAAAAGAATCGAATCAAATTTAATGGAATCGAAAAGAATCGAATTGAATCGAAAAGAATCGAAATGAAACAAATCAGATCAAATGGAAAAGCATCAAATCGAATTGAAAAGAATCGAATCGAATCGAAATGAATCGAATCAAAAAGACTCGAATCGAAAAGAATCGAATTGAAAAGAATCGAATCGAATCGAAAAGACTCGAATCGAATTAAAAATATCAAATCGAATCGAATCGCAAAGAATCGAACTGAAAAGACTCGAATTGAAACGAATCGATTTGAAACGACAAGAATCGAATCGAATCGAATTGAAAGAATCGAATTGAATAGAAAAAAATCGAATAGAAAAGAATCGAACCGAAAAGAAAAGAATCAAATTGAATCAGTCGATTAAATTCTAGTCGAATCGAATCAAAAAGCATGAAATCGAGTCGAATCGAATCGAAAAGAATCGAATCGAATCGAAAAGAATTGTATCTAATCAAAAAGAATCGTATTGTATCGACTCGAATCGAAAAGAATCCAATTGCATCATCGAATGGAAACTAATCGAATTGAATAGAATAGAAAAGAATCGAATCGAATCAAATCGAAAACAAATTGAATTGATCGAAAAGAATCGAATTGAATCAAATCGAATCGAAATGAAAAGAATCGAATCGATTCAAATAGAAAAGAATCGAATCGAAAAGAATCAAATCGACACGAAAAGAATCGAATCGAATCAAAAAGTATCGAATTGATTCGAAAATATTCGATTCGAAAAGAATCGAATTGAAATGAATCCGATCGAAATGGAAAGAATCTACTCGATTCGAATCCAAAAGAATCGAATCCAAAAGAATCGAATCGAATCCAAAAGAATCGAATTGAATTGAATCAAAAGAAATGAATTGAATTGAATCAAAAAGGAACTAATCGAATCAAATCGAAAAAAATCGAATAGAATCAAAAAGAATCGAATAGATTCGAATAAAAAAGAATCGAATTGAGGGATCCCTGGGTGGCGCTGCGGTTTAGCGCCTGCCTTTGGCCCAGGGCGCGATCCTGGAGACCCGGGATCGAGTCAAATCGAAAAGAATCGAATTCCATGTAACGAAAAGATTCGAATTGAAAAGAATCGAATCGAAACAAAAGAATCGAATCGAATCGACATGAATCAAAAAGAATCGAATCAAAACGAATCGAAAAGAAACAAATCAAGTAGAATCTAAAAGAATCGAATCGAATCAAATCGAAAAAATTCGAATAGAATTGAATCGAAAAGAATCAAAACGAATCGAACCGAAGAGAATCGATTCGAATCAAAATAAAAAGTATCGTATCAAATCGAATCAAAAAGAATCATATCAAATAGAATCGAAAGAATGGAATCAAATCTAAAACAATCGAATCGAATCGAAAAGAATCGGACTGAACGGAATAGAATCGAAAAGAATAGAATAGAATCGAAAGAAATTGAATAGAATCAAATCAAATCAAAAAGAATCGAATTGAATTGATCCTAACCAAAATAAGCGAAATAAATCGACTCGAACCGAAAAAAATCAAATCGAAAAGAATCTAATCTCAACGAAAATCATCGAAATGAATAGAATCGAAAAGAATCGAATTCAATCAAATCGAAAAGAATCGAATGGAATCCAATCGAAAAGAACCAAATTGATTCGAATCGAAACAAATTGAATCCAATCGAAAAGAATCTAATTGAATCGAATCGAAAAGAATCGAATTCAATCAAAACGAATCGATTCGAATGGAATAGAAAGTAATAGAATAGAATCGAAAAGAATCAAATCGAATCGAAAAGAATCGAATCGAAAAGAATTGAATCGAATCGAAAAGAAACGAATCGAACCGAATCAAAAAGAAAACAATCGAATCGAATCAAATACAAAAGAATCGCTTTGAATAGCATAGAATTGTAAAGAATCGAATCAATCGAACTGAAAACAATCGAATCGAAAAGAATCGAATCAAAAAAAGTCGAATCGAAACGAAAACAATCGAATCGAATCGAATCTAAAAGAATCGTATTGAATTGAATCGAGTCGAAAAGACTCGAATCAAAAAGACTCGAATCGAATTGAATCAAATCGAAAAGAATGTAATAGTAACCACTCGAACAGAATCAAATCGAAATGATTCAAAATGAATCGAATAGAATAGAATCGAAACGAATCGAAACGAAATGAATCGAAGAGAATCGATTAGAAACGAAATGAAAAGAATCGTATTGAATCAAATCGAAAAGAATCAAATCAAATCGAATCGAAAGAATTGAATCAAATCGAAAAGAATCCAATCGAATCGAAAAGAATCGAACTGAATGGAATCAAATCGAAAAGAATCCAATCGAAAAGAAAAGAATCGAATCAAATTTAATGGAATCGAAAAGAATCGAATTGAATCGAAAAGAATCGAAATGAAACAAATCAGATCAAATGGAAAAGCATCAAATCGAATTGAAAAGAATCGAATCGAATCGAAATGAATCGAATCAAAAAGACTCGAATCGAAAAGAATCGAATTGAAAAGAATCGAATCGAATCGAAAAGACTCGAATCGAATTAAAAATATCAAATCGAATCGAATCGCAAAGAATCGAACTGAAAAGACTCGAATTGAAACGAATCGATTTGAAACGACAAGAATCGAATCGAATCGAATTGAAAGAATCGAATTGAATAGAAAAAAATCGAATAGAAAAGAATCGAACCGAAAAGAAAAGAATCAAATTGAATCAGTCGATTAAATTCTAGTCGAATCGAATCAAAAAGCATGAAATCGAGTCGAATCGAATCGAAAAGAATCGAATCGAATCGAAAAGAATCGAATTGTATCTAATCAAAAAGAATCGTATCGTATCGACTCGAATCGAAAAGAATCCAATTGCATCATCGAATGGAAACTAATCGAATTGAATAGAATAGAAAAGAATCGAATCGAATCAAATCGAAAACAAATTGAATTGATCGAAAAGAATCGAATTGAATCAAATCGAATCGAAATGAAAAGAATCGAATCGATTCAAATAGAAAAGAATCGAATCGAAAAGAATCAAATCGACACGAAAAGAATCGAATCAAATCAAAAAGTATCGAATTGATTCGAAAATATTCGATTCGAAAAGAATCGAATTGAAATGAATCCGATCGAAATGGAAAGAATCTACTCGATTCGAATCCAAAAGAATCGAATCCAAAAGAATCGAATCGAATCCAAAAGAATCGAATTGAATTGAATCAAAAGAAATGAATTGAATTGAATCAAAAAGGAACTAATCGAATCAAATCGAAAAAAATCGAATAGAATCAAAAAGAATCGAATAGATTCGAATAAAAAAGAATCGAATTGAGGGATCCCTGGGTGGCGCTGCGGTTTAGCGCCTGCCTTTGGCCCAGGGCGCGATCCTGGAGACCCGGGATCGAGTCAAATCGAAAAGAATCGAATTCCATGTAACGAAAAGATTCGAATTGAAAAGAATCGAATCGAAACAAAAGAATCGAATCGAATCGACATGAATCAAAAAGAATCGAATCAAAACGAATCGAAAAGAAACAAATCAAGTAGAATCTAAAAGAATCGAATCGAATCAAATCGAAAAAATTCGAATAGAATTGAATCGAAAAGAATCAAAACGAATCGAACCGAAGAGAATCGATTCGAATCAAAATGAAAAGTATCGTATCAAATCGAATCGAAAAGAATCATATCAAATAGAATCGAAAGAATGGAATCAAATCTAAAACAATCGAATCGAATCGAAAAGAATCGGACTGAACGGAATAGAATCGAAAAGAATAGAATAGAATCGAAAGAAATTGAATAGAATCAAATCAAATCAAAAAGAATCGAATTGAATTGATCCTAACCAAAATAAGCGAAATAAATCGACTCGAACCGAAAAAAATCAAATCGAAAAGAATCTAATCTCAACGAAAATCATCGAAATAAATAGAATCGAAAAGAATCGAATTGAATCAAATCGAAAAGAATCGAATGGAATCCAATCGAAAAGAACCAAATTGATTCGAATCGAAACAAATTGAATCCAATCGAAAAGAATCTAATTGAATCGAATCGAAAAGAATCGAATTCAATCAAAACGAATCGATTCGAATGGAATAGAAAGTAATAGAATAGAATCGAAAAGAATCAAATCGAATCGAAAAGAATCGAATCGAAAAGAATTGAATCGAATCGAAAAGAAACGAATCGAACCGAATCAAAAAGAAAACAATCGAATCGAATCAAATACAAAAGAATCGCTTTGAATAGCATAGAATTGTAAAGAATCGAATCAATCGAACTGAAAACAATCGAATCGAAAAGAATCGAATCAAAAAAAGTCGAATCGAAACGAAAACAATCGAATCGAATCGAATCTAAAAGAATCGTATTGAATTGAATCGAGTCGAAAAGACTCGAATCAAAAAGATTCGAATCGAATTGAATCAAATCGAAAAGAATGTAATAGTAACCACTCGAACAGAATCAAATCGAAATGATTCAAAATGAATCGAATAGAATAGAATCGAAACGAATCGAAACGAAATGAATCGAAGAGAATCGATTAGAAACGAAATGAAAAGAATCGTATTGAATCGAATCGAAAAGAATCAAATCAAATCGAATCGAAAGAATTGAATCAAATCGAAAAGAATCCAATCGAATCGAAAAGAATCGAACTGAATGGAATCAAATCGAAAAGAATCCAATCGAAAAGAAAAGAATCGAATCAAATTTAATGGAATCGAAAAGAATCGAATTGAATCGAAAAGAATCGAAATGAAACAAATCAGATCCAATGGAAAAGCATCAAATCGAATTGAAAAGAATCGAATCGAATCGAAATGAATCGAATCAAAAAGACTCGAATCGAAAAGAATCGAATTGAAAAGAATCGAATCGAATCGAAAAGACTCGAATCGAATTAAAAATATCAAATCGAATCGAATCGCAAAGAATCGAACTGAAAAGACTCGAATTGAAACGAATCGATTTGAAACGACAAGAATCGAATCGAATCGAATTGAAAGAATCGAATTGAATAGAAAAAAATCGAATAGAAAAGAATCGAACCGAAAAGAAAAGAATCAAATTGAATCAGTCGATTAAATTCTAGTCGAATCGAATCAAAAAGCATGAAATCGAGTCGAATCGAATCGAAAAGAATCGAATCGAATCGAAAAGAATCGAATTGTATCTAATCAAAAAGAATCGTATCGTATCGACTCGAATCGAAAAGAATCCAATTGCATCATCGAATGGAAACTAATCGAATTGAATAGAATAGAAAAGAATCGAATCGAATCAAATCGAAAACAAATTGAATTGATCGAAAAGAATCGAATTGAATCAAATCGAATCGAAATGAAAAGAATCGAATCGATTCAAATAGAAAAGAATCGAATCGAAAAGAATCAAATCGACACGAAAAGAATCGAATCAAATCAAAAAGTATCGAATTGATTCGAAAATATTCGATTCGAAAAGAATCGAATTGAAATGAATCCGATCGAAATGGAAAGAATCTACTCGATTCGAATCCAAAAGAATCGAATCCAAAAGAATCGAATCGAATCCAAAAGAATCGAATTGAATTGAATCAAAAGAAATGAATTGAATTGAATCAAAAAGGAACTAATCGAATCAAATCGAAAAAAATCGAATAGAATCAAAAAGAATCGAATAGATTCGAATAAAAAAGAATCGAATTGAGGGATCCCTGGGTGGCGCTGCGGTTTAGCGCCTGCCTTTGGCCCAGGGCGCGATCCTGGAGACCCGGGATCGAGTCAAATCGAAAAGAATCGAATTCCATGTAACGAAAAGATTCGAATTGAAAAGAATCGAATCGAAACAAAAGAATCGAATCGAATCGACATGAATCAAAAAGAATCGAATCAAAACGAATCGAAAAGAAACAAATCAAGTAGAATCTAAAAGAATCGAATCGAATCAAATCGAAAAAATTCGAATAGAATTGAATCGAAAAGAATCAAAACGAATCGAACCGAAGAGAATCGATTCGAATCAAAATAAAAAGTATCGTATCAAATCGAATCAAAAAGAATCATATCAAATAGAATCGAAAGAATGGAATCAAATCTAAAACAATCGAATCGAATCGAAAAGAATCGGACTGAACGGAATAGAATCGAAAAGAATAGAATAGAATCGAAAGAAATTGAATAGAATCAAATCAAATCAAAAAGAATCGAATTGAATTGATCCTAACCAAAATAAGCGAAATAAATCGACTCGAACCGAAAAAAATCAAATCGAAAAGAATCTAATCTCAACGAAAATCATCGAAATAAATAGAATCGAAAAGAATCGAATTGAATCAAATCGAAAAGAATCGAATGGAATCCAATCGAAAAGAACCAAATTGATTCGAATCGAAACAAATTGAATCCAATCGAAAAGAATCTAATTGAATCGAATCGAAAAGAATCGAATTCAATCAAAACGAATCGATTCGAATGGAATAGAAAGTAATAGAATAGAATCGAAAAGAATCAAATCGAATCGAAAAGAATCGAATCGAAAAGAATTGAATCGAATCGAAAAGAAACGAATCGAACCGAATCAAAAAGAAAACAATCGAATCGAATCAAATACAAAAGAATCGCTTTGAATAGCATAGAATTGTAAAGAATCGAATCAATCGAACTGAAAACAATCGAATCGAAAAGAATCGAATCAAAAAAAGTCGAATCGAAACGAAAACAATCGAATCGAATCGAATCTAAAAGAATCGTATTGAATTGAATCGAGTCGAAAAGACTCGAATCAAAAAGATTCGAATCGAATTGAATCAAATCGAAAAGAATGTAATAGTAACCACTCGAACAGAATCAAATCGAAATGATTCAAAATGAATCGAATAGAATAGAATCGAAACGAATCGAAACGAAATGAATCGAAGAGAATCGATTAGAAACGAAATGAAAAGAATCGTATTGAATCGAATCGAAAAGAATCAAATCAAATCGAATCGAAAGAATTGAATCAAATCGAAAAGAATCCAATCGAATCGAAAAGAATCGAACTGAATGGAATCAAATCGAAAAGAATCCAATCGAAAAGAAAAGAATCGAATCAAATTTAATGGAATCGAAAAGAATCGAATTGAATCGAAAAGAATCGAAATGAAACAAATCAGATCCAATGGAAAAGCATCAAATCGAATTGAAAAGAATCGAATCGAATCGAAATGAATCGAATCAAAAAGACTCGAATCGAAAAGAATCGAATTGAAAAGAATCGAATCGAATCGAAAAGACTCGAATCGAATTAAAAATATCAAATCGAATCGAATCGCAAAGAATCGAACTGAAAAGACTCGAATTGAAACGAATCGATTTGAAACGACAAGAATCGAATCGAATCGAATTGAAAGAATCGAATTGAATAGAAAAAAATCGAATAGAAAAGAATCGAACCGAAAAGAAAAGAATCAAATTGAATCAGTCGATTAAATTCTAGTCGAATCGAATCAAAAAGCATGAAATCGAGTCGAATCGAATCGAAAAGAATCGAATCGAATCGAAAAGAATCGAATTGTATCTAATCAAAAAGAATCGTATCGTATCGACTCGAATCGAAAAGAATCCAATTGCATCATCGAATGGAAACTAATCGAATTGAATAGAATAGAAAAGAATCGAATCGAATCAAATCGAAAACAAATTGAGTTGATCGAAAAGAATCGAATTGAATGAAATCGAATCGAAATGAAAAGAATCGAATCGATTCAAATAGAAAAGAATCGAATCGAAAAGAATCAAATCGACACGAAAAGAATCGAATCGAATCAAAAAGTATCGAATTGATTCGAAAATATTCGATTCGAAAAGAATCGAATTGAAATGAATCCGATCGAAATGGAAAGAATCTACTCGATTCGAATCCAAAAGAATCGAATCCAAAAGAATCGAATCGAATCCAAAAGAATCGAATTGAATTGAATCAAAAGAAATGAATTGAATTGAATCAAAAAGGAACTAATCGAATCAAATCGAAAAAAATCGAATAGAATCAAAAAGAATCGAATAGATTCGAATAAAAAAGAATCGAATTGAGGGATCCCTGGGTGGCGCTGCGGTTTAGCGCCTGCCTTTGGCCCAGGGCGCGATCCTGGAGACCCGGGATCGAGTCAAATCGAAAAGAATCGAATTCCATGTAACGAAAAGATTCGAATTGAAAAGAATCGAATCGAAACAAAAGAATCGAATCGAATCGACATGAATCAAAAAGAATCGAATCAAAACGAATCGAAAAGAAACAAATCAAGTAGAATCTAAAAGAATCGAATCGAATCAAATCGAAAAAATTCGAATAGAATTGAATCGAAAAGAATCAAAACGAATCGAACCGAAGAGAATCGATTCGAATCAAAATAAAAAGTATCGTATCAAATCGAATCGAAAAGAATCATATCAAATAGAATCGAAAGAATGGAATCAAATCCAAAACAATCGAATCGAATCGAAAAGAATCGAATTGAACGGAATGGAATCGAAAAGAATACAATAGAATAGAATCGAAAGAAATCGAATAGAAACAAATCAAATCAAAAAGAATCGAATTGAATTGATCCTAACCAAAATAAGCGAAATGAATCGACTCGAACCGAAAAAAATCAAATCGAAAAGAATCTAATCTCAACGAAAATCATCGAAATGAATAGAATCGAAAAGAATCGAATTGAATCAAATCGAAAAGAATCGAATGGAATCCATTCGAAAAGAACCAAATTGATTCGAATCGAAACAAATTGAATCCAATCGAAAAGAATCAAATGGAATCGAATCGAAAAGAATCGAATTCAATCAAAACGAATCGATTCGAATGGAATAGAAAGTAATAGAATAGAATCGAAAAGAATCAAATCGAATCGAAAAGAATCGAATCGAAAAGAATTGAATCGAATCGAAAAGAAACGAATCGAACCGAATCAAAAAGAAAACAATCGAATCGAATCAAATACAAAAGAATCGCTTTGAATAGCATAGAATTGTAAAGAATCGAATCAATCGAACTGAAAACAATCGAATCGAAAAGAATCGAATCAAAAAAAGTCGAATCGAAACGAAAACAATCGAATCGAATCGAATCTAAAAGAATCGTATTGAATTGAATCGAGTCGAAAAGACTCGAATCAAAAAGACTCGAATCGAATTGAATCAAATCGAAAAGAATGTAATAGTAACCACTCGAACAGAATCAAATCGAAATGATTCAAAATGAATCGAATAGAATAGAATCGAAAAAATCGAATAGAATCGAAACGAATCGAAACGAAATGAATCGAAGAGAATCGATTAGAAACGAAATGAAAAGAATCGTATTGAATCGAATCGAAAAGAATCAAATCAAATCGAATCGAAAGAATTGAATCAAATCGAAAAGAATCCAATCGAATCGAAAAGAATCGAACTGAATGGAATCAAATCGAAAAGAATCCAATCGAAAAGAAAAGAATCGAATCAAATTTAATGGAATCGAAAAGAATCGAATTGAATCGAAAAGAATCGAAATGAAACAAATCAGATCAAATGGAAAAGCATCAAATCGAATTGAAAAGAATCGAATCGAATCGAAATGAATCGAATCAAAAAGACTCGAATCGAAAAGAATCGAATTGAAAAGAATCGAATCGAATCGAAAAGACTCGAATCGAATTAAAAATATCAAATCGAATCGAATCGCAAAGAATCGAACTGAAAAGACTCGAATTGAAACGAATCGATTTGAAACGACAAGAATCGAATCGAATCGAATTGAAAGAATCGAATTGAATAGAAAAAAATCGAATAGAAAAGAATCGAACCGAAAAGAAAAGAATCAAATTGAATCAGTCGATTAAATTCTAGTCGAATCGAATCAAAAAGCATGAAATCGAGTCGAATCGAATCGAAAAGAATCGAATCGAATCGAAAAGAATCGAATTGTATCTAATCGAAAAGAATCTAATCTCAACGAAAATCATCGAAATGAATAGAATCGAAAAGAATCGAATTGAATCAAATCGAAAAGAATCGAATGGAATCCAATCGAAAAGAACCAAATTGATTCGAATCGAAACAAATTGAATCCAATCGAAAAGAATCTAATGGAATCGAATCGAAAAGAATCGAATTCAATCAAAACGAATCGATTCGAATGGAATAGAAAGTAATAGAATCGAATCGAAAAGAATCAAATCGAATCGAAAAGAATTGAATCGAATCGAAAAGAAACGAATCGAACCGAATCAAAAAGAAAACAATCGAATCGAATCAAATACAAAAGAATCGCTTTGAATAGCATAGAATTGTAAAGAATCGAATCAATCGAACTGAAAACAATCGAATCGAAAAGAATCGAATCAAAAAAAGTCGAATCGAAACGAAAACAATCGAATCGAATCGAATCTAAAAGAATCGTATTGAATTGAATCGAGTCGAAAAGACTCGAATCAAAAAGACTCGAATCGAATTGAATCAAATCGAAAAGAATGTAATAGTAACCACTCGAACAGAATCAAATCGAAACGATTCAAAATGAATCGAATAGAATAGAATCGAAAAAAATCGAATAGAATCGAAACGAATCGAAACGAAATGAATCGAAGAGAATCGATTAGAAACGAAATGAAAAGAATCGTATTGAATCGAATCGAAAAGAATCAAATCAAATCGAATCGAAAGAATTGAATCAAATCGAAAAGAATCCAATCGAATCGAAAAGAATCGAACTGAATGGAATCAAATCGAAAAGAATCCAATCGAAAAGAAAAGAATCGAATCAAATTTAATGGAATCGAAAAGAATCGAATTGAATCGAAAAGAATCGAAATGAAACAAATCAGATCAAATGGAAAAGCATCAAATCGAATTGAAAAGAATCGAATCGAATCGAAATGAATAGAATCAAAAAGACTCGAATCGAAAAGAATCGAATTGAAAAGAATCGAATCGAATCGAAAAGACTCGAATCGAATTAAAAATATCAAATCGAATCGAATCGCAAAGAATCGAACTGAAAAGACTCGAATTGAAACGAATCGATTTGAAACGACAAGAATCGAATCGAATCGAATTGAAAGAATCGAATTGAATAGAAAAAAATCGAATAGAAAAGAATCGAACCGAAAAGAAAAGAATCAAATTGAATCAGTCGATTAAATTCTAGTCGAATCGAATCAAAAAGCATGAAATCGAGTCGAATCGAATCGAAAAGAATCGAATCGAATCGAAAAGAATCGAATTGTATCTAATCAAAAACAATCGTATCGTATCGACTCGAATCGAAAAGAATCCAATTGCATCATCGAATGGAAACTAATCGAATTGAATAGAATAGAAAAGAATCGAATCGAATCAAATCGAAAACAAATTGAATTGATCGAAAAGAATCGAATTGAATGAAATCGAATCGAAATGAAAAGAATCGAATCGATTCAAATAGAAAAGAATCGAATCGAAAAGAATCAAATCGACACGAAAAGAATCGAATCGAATCAAAAAGTATCGAATTGATTCGAAAATATTCGATTCGAAAAGAATCGAATTGAAATGAATCCGATCGAAATGGAAAGAATCTACTCGATTCGAATCCAAAAGAATCGAATCCAAAAGAATCGAATCGAATCCAAAAGAATCGAATTGAATTGAATCAAAAGAAATGAATTGAATTGAATCAAAAAGGAACTAATCGAATCAAATCGAAAAAAATCGAATAGAATCAAAAAGAATCGAATAGATTCGAATAAAAAAGAATCGAATTGAGGGATCCCTGGGTGGCGCTGCGGTTTAGCGCCTGCCTTTGGCCCAGGGCGCGATCCTGGAGACCCGGGATCGAGTCAAATCGAAAAGAATCGAATTCCATGTAACGAAAAGATTCGAATTGAAAAGAATCGAATCGAAACAAAAGAATCGAATCGAATCGACATGAATCAAAAAGAATCGAATCAAAACGAATCGAAAAGAAACAAATCAAGTAGAATCTAAAAGAATCGAATCGAATCAAATCGAAAAAATTCGAATAGAATTGAATCGAAAAGAATCAAAACGAATCGAACCGAAGAGAATCGATTCGAATCAAAATGAAAAGTATCGTATCAAATCGAATCGAAAAGAATCATATCAAATAGAATCGAAAGAATGGAATCAAATCCAAAACAATCGAATCGAATCGAAAAGAATCGAATTGAACGGAATGGAATCGAAAAGAATACAATAGAATAGAATCGAAAGAAATCGAATAGAAACAAATCAAATCAAAAAGAATCGAATTGAATTGATCCTAACCAAAATAAGCGAAATGAATCGACTCGAACCGAAAAAAATCAAATCGAAAAGAATCTAATCTCAACGAAAATCATCGAAATGAATAGAATCGAAAAGAATCGAATTGAATCAAATCGAAAAGAATCGAATGGAATCCAATCGAAAAGAACCAAATTGATTCGAATCGAAACAAATTGAATCCAATCGAAAAGAATCAAATGGAATCGAATCGAAAAGAATCGAATTCAATCAAAACGAATCGATTCGAATGGAATAGAAAGTAATAGAATAGAATCGAAAAGAATCAAATCGAATCGAAAAGAATCGAATCGAAAAGAATTGAATCGAATCGAAAAGAAACGAATCGAACCGAATCAAAAAGAAAACAATCGAATCGAATCAAATACAAAAGAATCGCTTTGAATAGCATAGAATTGTAAAGAATCGAATCAATCGAACTGAAAACAATCGAATCGAAAAGAATCGAATCAAAAAAAGTCGAATCGAAACGAAAACAATCGAATCGAATCGAATCTAAAAGAATCGTATTGAATTGAATCGAGTCGAAAAGACTCGAATCAAAAAGACTCGAATCGAATTGAATCAAATCGAAAAGAATGTAATAGTAACCACTCGAACAGAATCAAATCGAAATGATTCAAAATGAATCGAATAGAATAGAATCGAAAAAATCGAATAGAATCGAAACGAATCGAAACGAAATGAATCGAAGAGAATCGATTAGAAACGAAATGAAAAGAATCGTATTGAATCGAATCGAAAAGAATCAAATCAAATCGAATCGAAAGAATTGAATCAAATCGAAAAGAATCCAATCGAATCGAAAAGAATCGAACTGAATGGAATCAAATCGAAAAGAATCCAATCGAAAAGAAAAGAATCGAATCAAATTTAATGGAATCGAAAAGAATCGAATTGAATCGAAAAGAATCGAAATGAAACAAATCAGATCAAATGGAAAAGCATCAAATCGAATTGAAAAGAATCGAATCGAATCGAAATGAATCGAATCAAAAAGACTCGAATCGAAAAGAATCGAATTGAAAAGAATCGAATCGAATCGAAAAGACTCGAATCGAATTAAAAATATCAAATCGAATCGAATCGCAAAGAATCGAACTGAAAAGACTCGAATTGAAACGAATCGATTTGAAACGACAAGAATCGAATCGAATCGAATTGAAAGAATCGAATTGAATAGAAAAAAATCGAATAGAAAAGAATCGAACCGAAAAGAAAAGAATCAAATTGAATCAGTCGATTAAATTCTAGTCGAATCGAATCAAAAAGCATGAAATCGAGTCGAATCGAATCGAAAAGAATCGAATCGAATCGAAAAGAATCGAATTGTATCTAATCGAAAAGAATCTAATCTCAACGAAAATAATCGAAATGAATAGAATCGAAAAGAATCGAATTGAATCAAATCGAAAAGAATCGAATGGAATCCAATCGAAAAGAACCAAATTGATTCGAATCGAAACAAATTGAATCCAATCGAAAAGAATCTAATGGAATCGAATCGAAAAGAATCGAATTCAATCAAAACGAATCGATTCGAATGGAATAGAAAGTAATAGAATCGAATCGAAAAGAATCAAATCGAATCGAAAAGAATTGAATCGAATCGAAAAGAAACGAATCGAACCGAATCAAAAAGAAAACAATCGAATCGAATCAAATACAAAAGAATCGCTTTGAATAGCATAGAATTGTAAAGAATCGAATCAATCGAACTGAAAACAATCGAATCGAAAAGAATCGAATCAAAAAAAGTCGAATCGAAACGAAAACAATCGAATCGAATCGAATCTAAAAGAATCGTATTGAATTGAATCGAGTCGAAAAGACTCGAATCAAAAAGACTCGAATCGAATTGAATCAAATCGAAAAGAATGTAATAGTAACCACTCGAACAGAATCAAATCGAAACGATTCAAAATGAATCGAATAGAATAGAATCGAAAAAAATCGAATAGAATCGAAACGAATCGAAACGAAATGAATCGAAGAGAATCGATTAGAAACGAAATGAAAAGAATCGTATTGAATCGAATCGAAAAGAATCAAATCAAATCGAATCGAAAGAATTGAATCAAATCGAAAAGAATCCAATCGAATCGAAAAGAATCGAACTGAATGGAATCAAATCGAAAAGAATCCAATCGAAAAGAAAAGAATCGAATCAAATTTAATGGAATCGAAAAGAATCGAATTGAATCGAAAAGAATCGAAATGAAACAAATCAGATCAAATGGAAAAGCATCAAATCGAATTGAAAAGAATCGAATCGAATCGAAATGAATAGAATCAAAAAGACTCGAATCGAAAAGAATCGAATTGAAAAGAATCGAATCGAATCGAAAAGACTCGAATCGAATTAAAAATATCAAATCGAATCGAATCGCAAAGAATCGAACTGAAAAGACTCGAATTGAAACGAATCGATTTGAAACGACAAGAATCGAATCGAATCGAATTGAAAGAATCGAATTGAATAGAAAAAAATCGAATAGAAAAGAATCGAACCGAAAAGAAAAGAATCAAATTGAATCAGTCGATTAAATTCTAGTCGAATCGAATCAAAAAGCATGAAATCGAGTCGAATCGAATCGAAAAGAATCGAATCGAATCGAAAAGAATCGAATTGTATCTAATCAAAAACAATCGTATCGTATCGACTCGAATCGAAAAGAATCCAATTGCATCATCGAATGGAAACTAATCGAATTGAATAGAATAGAAAAGAATCGAATCGAATCAAATCGAAAACAAATTGAATTGATCGAAAAGAATCGAATTGAATGAAATCGAATCGAAATGAAAAGAATCGAATCGATTCAAATAGAAAAGAATCGAATCGAAAAGAATCAAATCGACACGAAAAGAATCGAATCGAATCAAAAAGTATCGAATTGATTCGAAAATATTCGATTCGAAAAGAATCGAATTGAAATGAATCCGATCGAAATGGAAAGAATCTACTCGATTCGAATCCAAAAGAATCGAATCCAAAAGAATCGAATCGAATCCAAAAGAATCGAATTGAATTGAATCAAAAGAAATGAATTGAATTGAATCAAAAAGGAACTAATCGAATCAAATCGAATAAAATCGAATAGAATCAAAAAGAATCGAATAGATTCGAATAAAAAAGAATCGAATTGAGGGATCCCTGGGTGGCGCTGCGGTTTAGCGCCTGCCTTTGGCCCAGGGCGCGATCCTGGAGACCCGGGATCGAGTCAAATCGAAAAGAATCGAATTCCATGTAACGAAAAGATTCGAATTGAAAAGAATCGAATCGAAACAAAAGAATCGAATCGAATCGACATGAATCAAAAAGAATCGAATCAAAACGAATCGAAAAGAAACAAATCAAGTAGAATCTAAAAGAATCGAATCGAATCAAATCGAAAAAATTCGAATAGAATTGAATCGAAAAGAATCAAAACGAATCGAACCGAAGAGAATCGATTCGAATCAAAATGAAAAGTATCGTATCAAATCGAATCGAAAAGAATCATATCAAATAGAATCGAAAGAATGGAATCAAATCCAAAACAATCGAATCGAATCGAAAAGAATCGAATTGAACGGAATGGAATCGAAAAGAATACAATAGAATAGAATCGAAAGAAATCGAATAGAAACAAATCAAATCAAAAAGAATCGAATTGAATTGATCCTAACCAAAATAAGCGAAATGAATCGACTCGAACCGAAAAAAATCAAATCGAAAAGAATCTAATCTCAACGAAAATCATCGAAATGAATAGAATCGAAAAGAATCGAATTGAATCAAATCGAAAAGAATCGAATGGAATCCAATCGAAAAGAACCAAATTGATTCGAATCGAAACAAATTGAATCCAATCGAAAAGAATCAAATGGAATCGAATCGAAAAGAATCGAATTCAATCAAAACGAATCGATTCGAATGGAATAGAAAGTAATAGAATAGAATCGAAAAGAATCAAATCGAATCGAAAAGAATCGAATCGAAAAGAATTGAATCGAATCGAAAAGAAACGAATCGAACCGAATCAAAAAGAAAACAATCGAATCGAATCAAATACAAAAGAATCGCTTTGAATAGCATAGAATTGTAAAGAATCGAATCAATCGAACTGAAAACAATCGAATCGAAAAGAATCGAATCAAAAAAAGTCGAATCGAAACGAAAACAATCGAATCGAATCGAATCTAAAAGAATCGTATTGAATTGAATCGAGTCGAAAAGACTCGAATCAAAAAGACTCGAATCGAATTGAATCAAATCGAAAAGAATGTAATAGTAACCACTCGAACAGAATCAAATCGAAATGATTCAAAATGAATCGAATAGAATAGAATCGAAAAAATCGAATAGAATCGAAACGAATCGAAACGAAATGAATCGAAGAGAATCGATTAGAAACGAAATGAAAAGAATCGTATTGAATCGAATCGAAAAGAATCAAATCAAATCGAATCGAAAGAATTGAATCAAATCGAAAAGAATCCAATCGAATCGAAAAGAATCGAACTGAATGGAATCAAATCGAAAAGAATCCAATCGAAAAGAAAAGAATCGAATCAAATTTAATGGAATCGAAAAGAATCGAATTGAATCGAAAAGAATCGAAATGAAACAAATCAGATCAAATGGAAAAGCATCAAATCGAATTGAAAAGAATCGAATCGAATCGAAATGAATCGAATCAAAAAGACTCGAATCGAAAAGAATCGAATTGAAAAGAATCGAATCGAATCGAAAAGACTCGAATCGAATTAAAAATATCAAATCGAATCGAATCGCAAAGAATCGAACTGAAAAGACTCGAATTGAAACGAATCGATTTGAAACGACAAGAATCGAATCGAATCGAATTGAAAGAATCGAATTGAATAGAAAAAAATCGAATAGAAAAGAATCGAACCGAAAAGAAAAGAATCAAATTGAATCAGTCGATTAAATTCTAGTCGAATCGAATCAAAAAGCATGAAATCGAGTCGAATCGAATCGAAAAGAATCGAATCGAATCGAAAAGAATCGAATTGTATCTAATCGAAAAGAATCTAATCTCAACGAAAATAATCGAAATGAATAGAATCGAAAAGAATCGAATTGAATCAAATCGAAAAGAATCGAATGGAATCCAATCGAAAAGAACCAAATTGATTCGAATCGAAACAAATTGAATCCAATCGAAAAGAATCTAATGGAATCGAATCGAAAAGAATCGAATTCAATCAAAACGAATCGATTCGAATGGAATAGAAAGTAATAGAATCGAATCGAAAAGAATCAAATCGAATCGAAAAGAATTGAATCGAATCGAAAAGAAACGAATCGAACCGAATCAAAAAGAAAACAATCGAATCGAATCAAATACAAAAGAATCGCTTTGAATAGCATAGAATTGTAAAGAATCGAATCAATCGAACTGAAAACAATCGAATCGAAAAGAATCGAATCAAAAAAAGTCGAATCGAAACGAAAACAATCGAATCGAATCGAATCTAAAAGAATCGTATTGAATTGAATCGAGTCGAAAAGACTCGAATCAAAAAGACTCGAATCGAATTGAATCAAATCGAAAAGAATGTAATAGTAACCACTCGAACAGAATCAAATCGAAATGATTCAAAATGAATCGAATAGAATAGAATCGAAACGAATCGAAACGAAATGAATCGAAGAGAATCGATTAGAAACGAAATGAAAAGAATCGTATTGAATCGAATCGAAAAGAATCAAATCAAATCGAATCGAAAGAATTGAATCAAATCGAAAAGAATCCAATCGAATCGAAAAGAATCGAACTGAATGGAATCAAATCGAAAAGAATCCAATCGAAAAGAAAAGAATCGAATCAAATTTAATGGAATCGAAAAGAATCGAATTGAATCGAAAAGAATCGAAATGAAACAAATCAGATCCAATGGAAAAGCATCAAATCGAATTGAAAAGAATCGAATCGAATCGAAATGAATCGAATCAAAAAGACTCGAATCGAAAAGAATCGAATTGAAAAGAATCGAATCGAATCGAAAAGACTCGAATCGAATTAAAAATATCAAATCGAATCGAATCGCAAAGAATCGAACTGAAAAGACTCGAATTGAAACGAATCGATTTGAAACGACAAGAATCGAATCGAATCGAATTGAAAGAATCGAATTGAATAGAAAAAAATCGAATAGGAAAGAATCGAACCGAAAAGAAAAGAATCAAATTGAATCAGTCGATTAAATTCTAGTCGAATCGAATCAAAAAGCATGAAATCGAGTCGAATCGAATCGAAAAGAATCGAATCGAATCGAAAAGAATCGAATTGTATCTAATCAAAAACAATCGTATCGTATCGACTCGAATCGAAAAGAATCCAATTGCATCATCGAATGGAAACTAATCGAATTGAATAGAATAGAAAAGAATCGAATCGAATCAAATCGAAAACAAATTGAATTGATCGAAAAGAATCGAATTGAATGAAATCGAATCGAAATGAAAAGAATCGAATCGATTCAAATAGAAAAGAATCGAATCGAAAAGAATCAAATCGACACGAAAAGAATCGAATCGAATCAAAAAGTATCGAATTGATTCGAAAATATTCGATTCGAAAAGAATCGAATTGAAATGAATCCGATCGAAATGGAAAGAATCTACTCGATTCGAATCCAAAAGAATCGAATCCAAAAGAATCGAATCGAATCCAAAAGAATCGAATTGAATTGAATCAAAAGAAATGAATTGAATTGAATCAAAAAGGAACTAATCGAATCAAATCGAATAAAATCGAATAGAATCAAAAAGAATCGAATAGATTCGAATAAAAAAGAATCGAATTGAGGGATCCCTGGGTGGCGCTGCGGTTTAGCGCCTGCCTTTGGCCCAGGGCGCGATCCTGGAGACCCGGGATCGAGTCAAATCGAAAAGAATCGAATTCCATGTAACGAAAAGATTCGAATTGAAAAGAATCGAATCGAAACAAAAGAATCGAATCGAATCGACATGAATCAAAAAGAATCGAATCAAAACGAATCGAAAAGAAACAAATCAAGTAGAATCTAAAAGAATCGAATCGAATCAAATCGAAAAAATTCGAATAGAATTGAATCGAAAAGAATCAAAACGAATCGAACCGAAGAGAATCGATTCGAATCAAAATGAAAAGTATCGTATCAAATCGAATCGAAAAGAATCATATCAAATAGAATCGAAAGAATGGAATCAAATCCAAAACAATCGAATCGAATCGAAAAGAATCGAATTGAACGGAATGGAATCGAAAAGAATACAATAGAATAGAATCGAAAGAAATCGAATAGAAACAAATCAAATCAAAAAGAATCGAATTGAATTGATCCTAACCAAAATAAGCGAAATGAATCGACTCGAACCGAAAAAATCAAATCGAAAAGAATCTAATCTCAACGAAAATAATCGAAATGAATAGAATCGAAAAGAATCGAATTGAATCAAATCGAAAAGAATCGAATGGAATCCAATCGAAAAGAACCAAATTGATTCGAATCGAAACAAATTGAATCCAATCGAAAAGAATCTAATTGAATCGAATCGAAAAGAATCGAATTCAATCAAAACGAATCGATTCGAATGGAATAGAAAGTAATAGAATAGAATCGAAAAGAATCAAATCGAATCGAAAAGAATCGAATCGAAAAGAATTGAATCGAATCGAAAAGAAACGAATCGAACCGAATCAAAAAGAAAACAATCGAATCGAATCAAATACAAAGGAATCGCTTTGAATAGCATAGAATTGAAAAGAATCGAATCAATCGAACTGAAAACAATCGAATCGAAAAGAATCGAATCAAAAAAAGTCGAATCGAAACGAAAACAATCGAATCGAATCGAATCTAAAAGAATCGTATTGAATTGAATCGAGTCGAAAAGACTCGAATCAAAAAGACTCGAATCGAATTGAATCAAATCGAAAAGAATGTAATAGTAACCACTCGAACAGAATCAAATCGAAATGATTCAAAATGAATCGAATAGAATAGAATCGAAAAAATCGAATAGAATCGAAACGAATCGAAACGAAATGAATCGAAGAGAATCGATTAGAAACGAAATGAAAAGAATCGTATTGAATCGAATCGAAAAGAATCAAATCAAATCGAATCGAAAGAATTGAATCAAATCGAAAAGAATCCAATCGAATCGAAAAGAATCGAACTGAATGGAATCAAATCGAAAAGAATCCAATCGAAAAGAAAAGAATCGAATCAAATTTAATGGAATCGAAAAGAATCGAATTGAATCGAAAAGAATCGAAATGAAACAAATCAGATCAAATGGAAAAGCATCAAATCGAATTGAAAAGAATCGAATCGAATCGAAATGAATCGAATCAAAAAGACTCGAATCGAAAAGAATCGAATTGAAAAGAATCGAATCGAATCGAAAAGACTCGAATCGAATTAAAAATATCAAATCGAATCGAATCGCAAAGAATCGAACTGAAAAGACTCGAATTGAAACGAATCGATTTGAAACGACAAGAATCGAATCGAATCGAATTGAAAGAATCGAATTGAATAGAAAAAAATCGAATAGAAAAGAATCGAACCGAAAAGAAAAGAATCAAATTGAATCAGTCGATTAAATTCTAGTCGAATCGAATCAAAAAGCATGAAATCGAGTCGAATCGAATCGAAAAGAATCGAATCGAATCGAAAAGAATCGAATTGTATCTAATCGAAAAGAATCTAATCTCAACGAAAATAATCGAAATGAATAGAATCGAAAAGAATCGAATTGAATCAAATCGAAAAGAATCGAATGGAATCCAATCGAAAAGAACCAAATTGATTCGAATCGAAACAAATTGAATCCAATCGAAAAGAATCTAATGGAATCGAATCGAAAAGAATCGAATTCAATCAAAACGAATCGATTCGAATGGAATAGAAAGTAATAGAATCGAATCGAAAAGAATCAAATCGAATCGAAAAGAATTGAATCGAATCGAAAAGAAACGAATCGAACCGAATCAAAAAGAAAACAATCGAATCGAATCAAATACAAAAGAATCGCTTTGAATAGCATAGAATTGTAAAGAATCGAATCAATCGAACTGAAAACAATCGAATCGAAAAGAATCGAATCAAAAAAAGTCGAATCGAAACGAAAACAATCGAATCGAATCGAATCTAAAAGAATCGTATTGAATTGAATCGAGTCGAAAAGACTCGAATCAAAAAGACTCGAATCGAATTGAATCAAATCGAAAAGAATGTAATAGTAACCACTCGAACAGAATCAAATCGAAATGATTCAAAATGAATCGAATAGAATAGAATCGAAAAAAATCGAATAGAATCGAAACGAATCGAAACGAAATGAATCGAAGAGAATCGATTAGAAACGAAATGAAAAGAATCGTATTGAATCGAATCGAAAAGAATCAAATCAAATCGAATCGAAAGAATTGAATCAAATCGAAAAGAATCCAATCGAATCGAAAAGAATCGAACTGAATGGAATCAAATCGAAAAGAATCCAATCGAAAAGAAAAGAATCGAATCAAATTTAATGGAATCGAAAAGAATCGAATTGAATCGAAAAGAATCGAAATGAAACAAATCAGATCAAATGGAAAAGCATCAAATCGAATTGAAAAGAATCGAATCGAATCGAAATGAATCGAATCAAAAAGACTCGAATCGAAAAGAATCGAATTGAAAAGAATCGAATCGAATCGAAAAGACTCGAATCGAATTAAAAATATCAAATCGAATCGAATCGCAAAGAATCGAACTGAAAAGACTCGAATTGAAACGAATCGATTTGAAACGACAAGAATCGAATCGAATCGAATTGAAAGAATCGAATTGAATAGAAAAAAACCGAATAGAAAAGAATCGAACCGAAAAGAAAAGAATCAAATTGAATCAGTCGATTAAATTCTAGTCGAATCGAATCAAAAAATGAAATCGAGTCGAATCGAATCGAAAAGAATCGAATCGAATCGAAAAGAATCGAATTGTATCTAATCAAAAACAATCGTATCGTATCGACTCGAATCGAAAAGAATCCAATTGCATCATCGAATGGAAACTAATCGAATTGAATAGAATCGAAAAGAATCGAATCGAATCAAATCGAAAACAATCAAATTGAATTGATCGAAAAGAATCGAATTGAATGAAATCGAATCGAAATGAAAAGAATCGAATCGATTCAAATAGAAAAGAATCGAATTGAAAAGAATCAAATCGACACGAAAAGAATCGAATCGAATCAAAAAGTATCGAATTGATTCGAAAATATTCGATTCGAAAAGAATCGAATTGAAATGAATCCGATCGAAATGGAAAGAATCTACTCGATTCGAATCCAAAAGAATCGAATCCAAAAGAATCGAATCGAATCCAAAAGAATCGAATTGAATTGAATCAAAAGAAATGAATTGAATTGAATCAAAAAGGAACTAATCGAATCAAATCGAAAAAAATCGAATAGAATCAAAAAGAATCGAATAGATTCGAATAAAAAAGAATCGAATTGAGGGATCCCTGGGTGGCGCTGCGGTTTAGCGCCTGCCTTTGGCCCAGGGCGCGATCCTGGAGACCCGGGATCGAGTCAAATCGAAAAGAATCGAATTCCATGTAACGAAAAGATTCGAATTGAAAAGAATCGAATCGAAACAAAAGAATCGAATCGAATCGACATGAATCAAAAAGAATCGAATCAAAACGAATCGAAAAGAAACAAATCAAGTAGAATCTAAAAGAATCGAATCGAATCAAATCGAAAAAATTCGAATAGAATTGAATCGAAAAGAATCAAAACGAATCGAACCGAAGAGAATCGATTCGAATCAAAATGAAAAGTATCGTATCAAATCGAATCGAAAAGAATCATATCAAATAGAATCGAAAGAATGGAATCAAATCCAAAACAATCGAATCGAATCGAAAAGAATCGAATTGAACGGAATGGAATCGAAAAGAATACAATAGAATAGAATCGAAAGAAATCGAATAGAAACAAATCAAATCAAAAAGAATCGAATTGAATTGATCCTAACCAAAATAAGCGAAATGAATCGACTCGAACCGAAAAAAATCAAATCGAAAAGAATCTAATCTCAACGAAAATAATCGAAATGAATAGAATCGAAAAGAATCGAAGTGAATCAAATCGAAAAGAATCGAATGGAATCCAATCGAAAAGAACCAAATTGATTCGAATCGAAACAAATTGAATCCAATCGAAAAGAATCTAATTGAATCGAATCGAAAAGAATCGAATTCAATCAAAACGAATCGATTCGAATGGAATAGAAAGTAATAGAATAGAATCGAAAAGAATCAAATCGAATCGAAAAGAATCGAATCGAAAAGAATTGAATCGAATCGAAAAGAAACGAATCGAACCGAATCAAAAAGAAAACAATCGAATCGAATCAAATACAAAAGAATCGCTTTGAATAGCATAGAATTGTAAAGAATCGAATCAATCGAACTGAAAACAATCGAATCGAAAAGAATCGAATCAAAAAAAGTCGAATCGAAACGAAAACAATCGAATCGAATCGAATCTAAAAGAATCGTATTGAATTGAATCGAGTCGAAAAGACTCGAATCAAAAAGACTCGAATCGAATTGAATCAAATCGAAAAGAATGTAATAGTAACCACTCGAACAGAATCAAATCGAAATGATTCAAAATGAATCGAATAGAATAGAATCGAAAAAAATCGAATAGAATCGAAACGAATCGAAACGAAATGAATCGAAGAGAATCGATTAGAAACGAAATGAAAAGAATCGTATTGAATCGAATCGAAAAGAATCAAATCAAATCGAATCGAAAGAATTGAATCAAATCGAAAAGAATCCAATCGAATCGAAAAGAATCGAACTGAATGGAATCAAATCGAAAAGAATCCAATCGAAAAGAAAAGAATCGAATCAAATTTAATGGAATCGAAAAGAATCGAATTGAATCGAAAAGAATCGAAATGAAACAAATCAGATCCAATGGAAAAGCATCAAATCGAATTGAAAAGAATCGAATCGAATCGAAATGAATCGAATCAAAAAGACTCGAATCGAAAAGAATCGAATTGAAAAGAATCGAATCGAATCGAAAAGACTCGAATCGAATTAAAAATATCAAATCGAATCGAATCGCAAAGAATCAAACTGAAAAGACTCGAATTGAAACGAATCGATTTGAAACGACAAGAATCGAATCGAATCGAATTGAAAGAATCGAATTGAATAGAAAAAAATCGAATAGAAAAGAATCGAACCGAAAAGAAAAGAATCAAATTGAATCAGTCGATTAAATTCTAGTCGAATCGAATCAAAAAGCATGAAATCGAGTCGAATCGAATCGAAAAGAATCGAATCGAATCGAAAAGAATCGAATTGTATCTAATCAAAAAGAATCGTATCGTATCGACTCGAATCGAAAAGAATCCAATTGCATCATCGAATGGAAACTAATCGAATTGAATAGAATAGAAAAGAATCGAATCGAATCAAATCGAAAACAAATTGAATTGATCGAAAAGAATCGAATTGAATCAAATCGAATCGAAATGAAAAGAATCGAATCGATTCAAATAGAAAAGAATCGAATCGAAAAGAATCAAATCGACACGAAAAGAATCGAATCAAATCAAAAAGTATCGAATTGATTCGAAAATATTCGATTCGAAAAGAATCGAATTGAAATGAATCCGATCGAAATGGAAAGAATCTACTCGATTCGAATCCAAAAGAATCGAATCCAAAAGAATCGAATCGAATCCAAAAGAATCGAATTGAATTGAATCAAAAGAAATGAATTGAATTGAATCAAAAAGGAACTAATCGAATCAAATCGAAAAAAATCGAATAGAATCAAAAAGAATCGAATAGATTCGAATAAAAAAGAATCGAATTGAGGGATCCCTGGGTGGCGCTGCGGTTTAGCGCCTGCCTTTGGCCCAGGGCGCGATCCTGGAGACCCGGGATCGAGTCAAATCGAAAAGAATCGAATTCCATGTAACGAAAAGATTCGAATTGAAAAGAATCGAATCGAAACAAAAGAATCGAATCGAATCGACATGAATCAAAAAGAATCGAATCAAAACGAATCGAAAAGAAACAAATCAAGTAGAATCTAAAAGAATCGAATCGAATCAAATCGAAAAAATTCGAATAGAATTGAATCGAAAAGAATCAAAACGAATCGAACCGAAGAGAATCGATTCGAATCAAAATGAAAAGTATCGTATCAAATCGAATCGAAAAGAATCATATCAAATAGAATCGAAAGAATGGAATCAAATCTAAAACAATCGAATCGAATCGAAAAGAATCGGACTGAACGGAATAGAATCGAAAAGAATAGAATAGAATCGAAAGAAATCGAATAGAATCAAATCAAATCAAAAAGAATCGAATTGAATTGATCCTAACCAAAATAAGCGAAATAAATCGACTCGAACCGAAAAAAATCAAATCGAAAAGAATCTAATCTCAACGAAAATCATCGAAATAAATAGAATCGAAAAGAATCGAATTGAATCAAATCGAAAAGAATCGAATGGAATCCAATCGAAAAGAACCAAATTGATTCGAATCGAAACAAATTGAATCCAATCGAAAAGAATCTAATTGAATCGAATCGAAAAGAATCGAATTCAATCAAAACGAATCGATTCGAATGGAATAGAAAGTAATAGAATAGAATCGAAAAGAATCAAATCGAATCGAAAAGAATCGAATCGAAAAGAATTGAATCGAATCGAAAAGAAACGAATCGAACCGAATCAAAAAGAAAACAATCGAATCGAATCAAATACAAAAGAATCGCTTTGAATAGCATAGAATTGTAAAGAATCGAATCAATCGAACTGAAAACAATCGAATCGAAAAGAATCGAATCAAAAAAAGTCGAATCGAAACGAAAACAATCGAATCGAATCGAATCTAAAAGAATCGTATTGAATTGAATCGAGTCGAAAAGACTCGAATCAAAAAGACTCGAATCGAATTGAATCAAATCGAAAAGAATGTAATAGTAACCACTCGAACAGAATCAAATCGAAATGATTCAAAATGAATCGAATAGAATAGAATCGAAACGAATCGAAACGAAATGAATCGAAGAGAATCGATTAGAAACGAAATGAAAAGAATCGTATTGAATCGAATCGAAAAGAATCAAATCAAATCGAATCGAAAGAATTGAATCAAATCGAAAAGAATCCAATCGAATCGAAAAGAATCGAACTGAATGGAATCAAATCGAAAAGAATCCAATCGAAAAGAAAAGAATCGAATCAAATTTAATGGAATCGAAAAGAATCGAATTGAATCGAAAAGAATCGAAATGAAACAAATCAGATCCAATGGAAAAGCATCAAATCGAATTGAAAAGAATCGAATCGAATCGAAATGAATCGAATCAAAAAGACTCGAATCGAAAAGAATCGAATTGAAAAGAATCGAATCGAATCGAAAAGACTCGAATCGAATTAAAAATATCAAATCGAATCGAATCGCAAAGAATCGAACTGAAAAGACTCGAATTGAAACGAATCGATTTGAAACGACAAGAATCGAATCGAATCGAATTGAAAGAATCGAATTGAATAGAAAAAAATCGAATAGAAAAGAATCGAACCGAAAAGAAAAGAATCAAATTGAATCAGTCGATTAAATTCTAGTCGAATCGAATCAAAAAGCATGAAATCGAGTCGAATCGAATCGAAAAGAATCGAATCGAATCGAAAAGAATCGAATTGTATCTAATCAAAAAGAATCGTATCGTATCGACTCGAATCGAAAAGAATCCAATTGCATCATCGAATGGAAACTAATCGAATTGAATAGAATAGAAAAGAATCGAATCGAATCAAATCGAAAACAAATTGAATTGATCGAAAAGAATCGAATTGAATCAAATCGAATCGAAATGAAAAGAATCGAATCGATTCAAATAGAAAAGAATCGAATCGAAAAGAATCAAATCGACACGAAAAGAATCGAATCAAATCAAAAAGTATCGAATTGATTCGAAAATATTCGATTCGAAAAGAATCGAATTGAAATGAATCCGATCGAAATGGAAAGAATCTACTCGATTCGAATCCAAAAGAATCGAATCCAAAAGAATCGAATCGAATCCAAAAGAATCGAATTGAATTGAATCAAAAGAAATGAATTGAATTGAATCAAAAAGGAACTAATCGAATCAAATCGAAAAAAATCGAATAGAATCAAAAAGAATCGAATAGATTCGAATAAAAAAGAATCGAATTGAGGGATCCCTGGGTGGCGCTGCGGTTTAGCGCCTGCCTTTGGCCCAGGGCGCGATCCTGGAGACCCGGGATCGAGTCAAATCGAAAAGAATCGAATTCCATGTAACGAAAAGATTCGAATTGAAAAGAATCGAATCGAAACAAAAGAATCGAATCGAATCGACATGAATCAAAAAGAATCGAATCAAAACGAATCGAAAAGAAACAAATCAAGTAGAATCTAAAAGAATCGAATCGAATCAAATCGAAAAAATTCGAATAGAATTGAATCGAAAAGAATCAAAACGAATCGAACCGAAGAGAATCGATTCGAATCAAAATGAAAAGTATCGTATCAAATCGAATCGAAAAGAATCATATCAAATAGAATCGAAAGAATGGAATCAAATCTAAAACAATCGAATCGAATCGAAAAGAATCGGACTGAACGGAATAGAATCGAAAAGAATAGAATAGAATCGAAAGAAATTGAATAGAATCAAATCAAATCAAAAAGAATCGAATTGAATTGATCCTAACCAAAATAAGCGAAATAAATCGACTCGAACCGAAAAAAATCAAATCGAAAAGAATCTAATCTCAACGAAAATCATCGAAATGAATAGAATCGAAAAGAATCGAATTGAATCAAATCGAAAAGAATCGAATGGAATCCAATCGAAAAGAACCAAATTGATTCGAATCGAAACAAATTGAATCCAATCGAAAAGAATCTAATTGAATCGAATCGAAAAGAATCGAATTCAATCAAAACGAATCGATTCGAATGGAATAGAAAGTAATAGAATAGAATCGAAAAGAATCAAATCGAATCGAAAAGAATCGAATCGAAAAGAATTGAATCGAATCGAAAAGAAACGAATCGAACCGAATCAAAAAGAAAACAATCGAATCGAATCAAATACAAAAGAATCGCTTTGAATAGCATAGAATTGTAAAGAATCGAATCAATCGAACTGAAAACAATCGAATCGAAAAGAATCGAATCAAAAAAAGTCGAATCGAAACGAAAACAATCGAATCGAATCGAATCTAAAAGAATCGTATTGAATTGAATCGAGTCGAAAAGACTCGAATCAAAAAGATTCGAATCGAATTGAATCAAATCGAAAAGAATGTAATAGTAACCACTCGAACAGAATCAAATCGAAATGATTCAAAATGAATCGAATAGAATAGAATCGAAACGAATCGAAACGAAATGAATCGAAGAGAATCGATTAGAAACGAAATGAAAAGAATCGTATTGAATCGAATCGAAAAGAATCAAATCAAATCGAATCGAAAGAATTGAATCAAATCGAAAAGAATCCAATCGAATCGAAAAGAATCGAACTGAATGGAATCAAATCGAAAAGAATCCAATCGAAAAGAAAAGAATCGAATCAAATTTAATGGAATCGAAAAGAATCGAATTGAATCGAAAAGAATCGAAATGAAACAAATCAGATCAAATGGAAAAGCATCAAATCGAATTGAAAAGAATCGAATCGAATCGAAATGAATCGAATCAAAAAGACTCGAATCGAAAAGAATCGAATTGAAAAGAATCGAATCGAATCGAAAAGACTCGAATCGAATTAAAAATATCAAATCGAATCGAATCGCAAAGAATCGAACTGAAAAGACTCGAATTGAAACGAATCGATTTGAAACGACAAGAATCGAATCGAATCGAATTGAAAGAATCGAATTGAATAGAAAAAAATCGAATAGAAAAGAATCGAACCGAAAAGAAAAGAATCAAATTGAATCAGTCGATTAAATTCTAGTCGAATCGAATCAAAAAGCATGAAATCGAGTCGAATCGAATCGAAAAGAATCGAATCGAATCGAAAAGAATCGAATTGTATCTAATCAAAAACAATCGTATCGTATCGACTCGAATCGAAAAGAATCCAATTGCATCATCGAATGGAAACTAATCGAATTGAATAGAATAGAAAAGAATCGAATCGAATCAAATCGAAAACAAATTGAATTGATCGAAAAGAATCGAATTGAATGAAATCGAATCGAAATGAAAAGAATCGAATCGATTCAAATAGAAAAGAATCGAATCGAAAAGAATCAAATCGACACGAAAAGAATCGAATCGAATCAAAAAGTATCGAATTGATTCGAAAATATTCGATTCGAAAAGAATCGAATTGAAATGAATCCGATCGAAATGGAAAGAATCTACTCGATTCGAATCCAAAAGAATCGAATCCAAAAGAATCGAATCGAATCCAAAAGAATCGAATTGAATTGAATCAAAAGAAATGAATTGAATTGAATCAAAAAGGAACTAATCGAATCAAATCGAAAAAAATCGAATAGAATCAAAAAGAATCGAATAGATTCGAATAAAAAAGAATCGAATTGAGGGATCCCTGGGTGGCGCTGCGGTTTAGCGCCTGCCTTTGGCCCAGGGCGCGATCCTGGAGACCCGGGATCGAGTCAAATCGAAAAGAATCGAATTCCATGTAACGAAAAGATTCGAATTGAAAAGAATCGAATCGAAACAAAAGAATCGAATCGAATCGACATGAATCAAAAAGAATCGAATCAAAACGAATCGAAAAGAAACAAATCAAGTAGAATCTAAAAGAATCGAATCGAATCAAATCGAAAAAATTCGAATAGAATTGAATCGAAAAGAATCAAAACGAATCGAACCGAAGAGAATCGATTCGAATCAAAATGAAAAGTATCGTATCAAATCGAATCGAAAAGAATCATATCAAATAGAATCGAAAGAATGGAATCAAATCCAAAACAATCGAATCGAATCGAAAAGAATCGAATTGAACGGAATGGAATCGAAAAGAATACAATAGAATAGAATCGAAAGAAATCGAATAGAAACAAATCAAATCAAAAAGAATCGAATTGAATTGATCCTAACCAAAATAAGCGAAATGAATCGACTCGAACCGAAAAAAATCAAATCGAAAAGAATCTAATCTCAACGAAAATCATCGAAATGAATAGAATCGAAAAGAATCGAATTGAATCAAATCGAAAAGAATCGAATGGAATCCAATCGAAAAGAACCAAATTGATTCGAATCGAAACAAATTGAATCCAATCGAAAAGAATCAAATGGAATCGAATCGAAAAGAATCGAATTCAATCAAAACGAATCGATTCGAATGGAATAGAAAGTAATAGAATAGAATCGAAAAGAATCAAATCGAATCGAAAAGAATCGAATCGAAAAGAATTGAATCGAATCGAAAAGAAACGAATCGAACCGAATCAAAAAGAAAACAATCGAATCGAATCAAATACAAAAGAATCGCTTTGAATAGCATAGAATTGTAAAGAATCGAATCAATCGAACTGAAAACAATCGAATCGAAAAGAATCGAATCAAAAAAAGTCGAATCGAAACGAAAACAATCGAATCGAATCGAATCTAAAAGAATCGTATTGAATTGAATCGAGTCGAAAAGACTCGAATCAAAAAGACTCGAATCGAATTGAATCAAATCGAAAAGAATGTAATAGTAACCACTCGAACAGAATCAAATCGAAATGATTCAAAATGAATCGAATAGAATAGAATCGAAAAAATCGAATAGAATCGAAACGAATCGAAACGAAATGAATCGAAGAGAATCGATTAGAAACGAAATGAAAAGAATCGTATTGAATCGAATCGAAAAGAATCAAATCAAATCGAATCGAAAGAATTGAATCAAATCGAAAAGAATCCAATCGAATCGAAAAGAATCGAACTGAATGGAATCAAATCGAAAAGAATCCAATCGAAAAGAAAAGAATCGAATCAAATTTAATGGAATCGAAAAGAATCGAATTGAATCGAAAAGAATCGAAATGAAACAAATCAGATCAAATGGAAAAGCATCAAATCGAATTGAAAAGAATCGAATCGAATCGAAATGAATCGAATCAAAAAGACTCGAATCGAAAAGAATCGAATTGAAAAGAATCGAATCGAATCGAAAAGACTCGAATCGAATTAAAAATATCAAATCGAATCGAATCGCAAAGAATCGAACTGAAAAGACTCGAATTGAAACGAATCGATTTGAAACGACAAGAATCGAATCGAATCGAATTGAAAGAATCGAATTGAATAGAAAAAAATCGAATAGAAAAGAATCGAACCGAAAAGAAAAGAATCAAATTGAATCAGTCGATTAAATTCTAGTCGAATCGAATCAAAAAGCATGAAATCGAGTCGAATCGAATCGAAAAGAATCGAATCGAATCGAAAAGAATCGAATTGTATCTAATCGAAAAGAATCTAATCTCAACGAAAATAATCGAAATGAATAGAATCGAAAAGAATCGAATTGAATCAAATCGAAAAGAATCGAATGGAATCCAATCGAAAAGAACCAAATTGATTCGAATCGAAACAAATTGAATCCAATCGAAAAGAATCTAATTGAATCGAATCGAAAAGAATCGAATTCAATCAAAACGAATCGATTCGAATGGAATAGAAAGTAATAGAATAGAATCGAAAAGAATCAAATCGAATCGAAAAGAATCGAATCGAAAAGAATTGAATCGAATCGAAAAGAAACGAATCGAACCGAATCAAAAAGAAAACAATCGAATCGAATCAAATACAAAAGAATCGCTTTGAATAGCATAGAATTGTAAAGAATCGAATCAATCGAACTGAAAACAATCGAATCGAAAAGAATCGAATCAAAAAAAGTCGAATCGAAACGAAAACAATCGAATCGAATCGAATCTAAAAGAATCGTATTGAATTGAATCGAGTCGAAAAGACTCGAATCAAAAAGACTCGAATCGAATTGAATCAAATCGAAAAGAATGTAATAGTAACCACTCGAACAGAATCAAATCGAAATGATTCAAAATGAATCGAATAGAATAGAATCGAAAAAAATCGAATAGAATCGAAACGAATCGAAACGAAATGAATCGAAGAGAATCGATTAGAAACGAAATGAAAAGAATCGTATTGAATCGAATCGAAAAGAATCAAATCAAATCGAATCGAAAGAATTGAATCAAATCGAAAACAATCCAATCGAATCGAAAAGAATCGAACTGAATGGAATCAAATCGAAAAGAATCCAATCGAAAAGAAAAGAATCGAATCAAATTTAATGGAATCGAAAAGAATCGAATTGAATCGAAAAGAATCGAAATGAAACAAATCAGATCAAATGGAAAAGCATCAAATCGAATTGAAAAGAATCGAATCGAATCGAAATGAATCGAATCAAAAAGACTCGAATCGAAAAGAATCGAATTGAAAAGAATCGAATCGAATCGAAAAGACTCGAATCGAATTAAAAATATCAAATCGAATCGAATCGCAAAGAATCGAACTGAAAAGACTCGAATTGAAACGAATCGATTTGAAACGACAAGAATCGAATCGAATCGAATTGAAAGAATCGAATTGAATAGAAAAAAATCGAATAGGAAAGAATCGAACCGAAAAGAAAAGAATCAAATTGAATCAGTCGATTAAATTCTAGTCGAATCGAATCAAAAAGCATGAAATCGAGTCGAATCGAATCGAAAAGAATCGAATCGAATCGAAAAGAATCGAATTGTATCTAATCGAAAAGAATCTAATCGCAACGAAAATAATCGAAATGAATAGAATCGAAAAGAATCGAATTGAATCAAATCGAAAAGAATCGAATGGAATCCAATCGAAAAGAACCAAATTGATTCGAATCGAAACAAATTGAATCCAATCGAAAAGAATCGAATGGAATCGAATCGAAAAGAATCGAATTCAATCAAAACGAATCGATTCGAATGGAATAGAAGTAATAGAATAGAATCGAAAAGAATCAAATCGAATCGAAAAGAATCGAATCGAAAAGAATTGAATCGAATCGAAAAGAAACGAATCGAACCGAATCAAAAAGAAAACAATCGAATCGAATCAAATACAAAAGAATCGCTTTGAATAGCATAGAATTGTAAAGAATCGAATCAATCGAACTGAAAACAATCGAATCGAAAAGAATCGAATCAAAAAAAGTCGAATCGAAACGAAAACAATCGAATCGAATCGAATCTAAAAGAATCGTATTGAATTGAATCGAGTCGAAAAGACTCGAATCAAAAAGACTCGAATCGAATTGAATCAAATCGAAAAGAATGTAATAGTAACCACTCGAACAGAATCAAATCGAAATGATTCAAAATGAATCGAATAGAATAGAATCGAAAAAAATCGAATAGAATCGAAACGAATCGAAACGAAATGAATCGAAGAGAATCGATTAGAAACGAAATGAAAAGAATCGTATTGAATCGAATCGAAAAGAATCAAATCAAATCGAATCGAAAGAATTGAATCAAATCGAAAAGAATCCAATCGAATCGAAAAGAATCGAACTGAATGGAATCAAATCGAAAAGAATCCAATCGAAAAGAAAAGAATCGAATCAAATTTAATGGAATCGAAAAGAATCGAATTGAATCGAAAAGAATCGAAATGAAACAAATCAGATCAAATGGAAAAGCATCAAATCGAATTGAAAAGAATCGAATCGAATCGAAATGAATCGAATCAAAAAGACTCGAATCGAAAAGAATCGAATTGAAAAGAATCGAATCGAATCGAAAAGACTTGAATCGAATTAAAAATATCAAATCGAATCGAATCGCAAAGAATCGAACTGAAAAGACTCGAATTGAAACGAATCGATTTGAAACGACAAGAATCGAATCGAATCGAATTGAAAGAATCGAATTGAATAGAAAAAAATCGAATAGAAAAGAATCGAACCGAAAAGAAAAGAATCAAATTGAATCAGTCGATTAAATTCTAGTCGAATCGAATCAAAAAGCATGAAATCGAGTCGAATCGAATCGAAAAGAATCGAATCGAATCGAAAAGAATCGAATTGTATCTAATCAAAAAGAATCGTATCGTATCGACTCGAATCGAAAAGAATCCAATTGCATCATCGAATGGAAACTAATCGAATTGAATAGAATCGAAAAGAATCGAATCGAATCAAATCGAAAACAATCAAATTGAATTGATCGAAAAGAATCGAATTGAATGAAATCGAATCGAAATGAAAATAATCGAATCGATTCAAATAGAAAAGAATCGAATCGAAAAGAATCAAATCGACACGAAAAGAATCGAATCGAATCAAAAAGTATCGAATTGATTCGAAAATATTCGATTCGAAAAGAATCGAATTGAAATGAATCCGATCGAAATGGAAAGAATCTACTCGATTCGAATCCAAAAGAATCGAATCCAAAAGAATCGAATCGAATCCAAAAGAATCGAATTGAATTGAATCAAAAGAAATGAATTGAATTGAATCAAAAAGGAACTAATCGAATCAAATCGAAAAAAATCGAATAGAATCAAAAAGAATCGAATAGATTCGAATAAAAAAGAATCGAATTGAGGGATCCCTGGGTGGCGCTGCGGTTTAGCGCCTGCCTTTGGCCCAGGGCGCGATCCTGGAGACCCGGGATCGAGTCAAATCGAAAAGAATCGAATTCCATGTAACGAAAAGATTCGAATTGAAAAGAATCGAATCGAAACAAAAGAATCGAATCGAATCGACATGAATCAAAAAGAATCGAATCAAAACGAATCGAAAAGAAACAAATCAAGTAGAATCTAAAAGAATCGAATCGAATCAAATCGAAAAAATTCGAATAGAATTGAATCGAAAAGAATCAAAACGAATCGAACCGAAGAGAATCGATTCGAATCAAAATGAAAAGTATCGTATCAAATCGAATCGAAAAGAATCATATCAAATAGAATCGAAAGAATGGAATCAAATCCAAAACAATCGAATCGAATCGAAAAGAATCGGATTGAATGGAATAGAATCGAAAAGAATACAATAGAATCGAAAGAAATCGAATAGAAACAAATCAAATCAAAAAGAATCGAATTGAATTGATCCTAACCAAAATAAGCGAAATGAATCGACTCGAACCGAAAAAAATCAAATCGAAAAGAATCTAATCTCAACGAAAATCATCGAAATGAATAGAATCGAAAAGAATCGAATTGAATCAAATCGAAAAGAATCGAATGGAATCCAATCGAAAAGAACCAAATTTATTCGAATCGAAACAAATTGAATCCAATCGAAAAGAATCTAATTGAATCGAATCGAAAAGAATCGAATTCAATCAAAACGAATCGATTCGAATGGAATAGAAAGTAATAGAATAGAATCGAAAAGAATCAAATCGAATCGAAAAGAATCGAATCGAAAAGAATTGAATCGAATCGAAAAGAAACGAATCGAACCGAATCAAAAAGAAAACAATCGAATCGAATCAAATACAAAAGAATCGCTTTGAATAGCATAGAATTGTAAAGAATCGAATCAATCGAACTGAAAACAATCGAATCGAAAAGAATCGAATCAAAAAAAGTCGAATCGAAACGAAAACAATCGAATCGAATCGAATCTAAAAGAATCGTATTGAATTGAATCGAGTCGAAAAGACTCGAATCAAAAAGACTCGAATCGAATTGAATCAAATCGAAAAGAATGTAATAGTAACCACTCGAACAGAATCAAATCGAAATGATTCAAAATGAATCGAATAGAATAGAATCGAAAAAAATCAAATAGAATCGAAACGAATCGAAACGAAATGAATCGAAGAGAATCGATTAGAAACGAAATGAAAAGAATCGTATTGAATCGAATCGAAAAGAATCAAATCAAATCGAATCGAAAGAATTGAATCAAATCGAAAAGAATCCAATCGAATCGAAAAGAATCGAACTGAATGGAATCAAATCGAAAAGAATCCAATCGAAAAGAAAAGAATCGAATCAAATTTAATGGAATCGAAAAGAATCGAATTGAATCGAAAAGAATCGAAATGAAACAAATCAGATCCAATGGAAAAGCATCAAATCGAATTGAAAAGAATCGAATCGAATCGAAATGAATCGAATCAAAAAGACTCGAATCGAAAAGAATCGAATTGAAAAGAATCGAATCGAATCGAAAAGACTCGAATCGAATTAAAAATATCAAATCGAATCGAATCGCAAAGAATCGAACTGAAAAGACTCGAATTGAAACGAATCGATTTGAAACGACAAGAATCGAATCGAATCGAATTGAAAGAATCGAATTGAATAGAAAAAAATCGAATAGAAAAGAATCGAACCGAAAAGAAAAGAATCAAATTGAATCAGTGATTAAATTCTAGTCGAGGGATCCCTGGGTGGCGCAGCGGTTTGGGGCCTGCCTTTGGCCCAGGGCGCGATCCTGGAGACCCGGGATCGAATCCCACGTCGGGCTCCCGGTACATGGAGCCTGCTTCTCCCTCTGCCTGTGTCTCTGCCCCTCTCTCTCTCTCTGTGTGACTGTCATAAATAAATAAAAATTTAAAAAATTAAAAATAAAAAAAAATAAATTCTAGTCGAATCGAATCAAAAAGCATGAAATCGAGTCGAATCGAATCGAAAAGAATCGAATCGAATCGAAAAGAATCGAATTGTATCTAATCAAAAAGAATCGTATCGTATCGACTCGAATCGAAAAGAATCCAATTGCATCATCGAATGGAAACTAATCGAATTGAATAGAATAGAAAAGAATCGAATCGAATCAAATCGAAAACAAATTGAATTGATCGAAAAGAATCGAATTGAATGAAATCGAATCGAAATGAAAAGAATCGAATCGATTCAAATAGAAAAGAATCGAATCGAAAAGAATCAAATCGACACGAAAAGAATCGAATCGAATCAAAAAGTATCGAATTGATTCGAAAATATTCGATTCGAAAAGAATCGAATTGAAATGAATCCGATCGAAATGGAAAGAATCTACTCGATTCGAATCCAAAAGAATCGAATCCAAAAGAATCGAATCGAATCCAAAAGAATCGAATTGAATTGAATCAAAAGAAATGAATTGAATTGAATCAAAAAGGAACTAATCGAATCAAATCGAAAAAAATCGAATAGAATCAAAAAGAATCGAATAGATTCGAATAAAAAAGAATCGAATTGAGGGATCCCTGGGTGGCGCTGCGGTTTAGCGCCTGCCTTTGGCCCAGGGCGCGATCCTGGAGACCCGGGATCGAATCAAATCGAAAGAATCGAATTCCATGTAACGAAAAGATTCGAATTGAAAAGAATCGAATCGAAACAAAGGAATCGAATCGAATCGACATGAATCAAAAAGAATCGAATCAAAACGAATCGAAAAGAAACAAATCAAGTAGAATCTAAAAGAATCGAATCGAATCAAATCGAAAAAATTCGAATAGAATTGAATCGAAAAGAATCAAAACGAATCGAACCGAAGAGAATCGATTCGAATCAAAATGAAAAGTATCGTATCAAATCGAATAGAAAAGAATCATATCAAATAGAATCGAAAGAATGGAATCAAATCCAAAACAATCGAATCTAATCGAAAAGAATCGGATTGAATGGAATGGAATCGAAAAGAATACAATAGAATAGAATCGAAAGAAATCGAATAGAAACAAATCAAATCAAAAAGAATCGAATTGAATTGATCCTAACCAAAATAAGCGAAATGAATCGACTCGAACCGAAAAAAATCAAATCGAAAAGAATCTAATCTCAACGAAAATAATCGAAATGAATAGAATCGAAAAGAATCGAATTGAATCAAATCGAAAAGAATCGAATGGAATCCAATCGAAAAGAACCAAATTGATTCGAATCGAAACAAATTGAATCCAATCGAAAAGAATCTAATTGAATCGAATCGAAAAGAATCGAATTCAATCAAAACGAATCGATTCGAATGGAATAGAAAGTAATAGAATAGAATCGAAAAGAATCAAATCGAATCGAAAAGAATCGAATCGAAAAGAATTGAATCGAATCGAAAAGAAACGAATCGAACCGAATCAAAAAGAAAACAATCGAATCGAATCAAATACAAAAGAATCGCTTTGAATAGCATAGAATTGTAAAGAATCGAATCAATCGAACTGAAAACAATCGAATCGAAAAGAATCGAATCAAAAAAAGTCGAATCGAAACGAAAACAATCGAATCGAATCGAATCTAAAAGAATCGTATTGAATTGAATCGAGTCGAAAAGACTCGAATCAAAAAGACTCGAATCGAATTGAATCAAATCGAAAAGAATGTAATAGTAACCACTCGAACAGAATCAAATCGAAATGATTCAAAATGAATCGAATAGAATAGAATCGAAAAAAATCGAATAGAATCGAAACGAATCGAAACGAAATGAATCGAAGAGAATCGATTAGAAACGAAATGAAAAGAATCGTATTGAATCGAATCGAAAAGAATCAAATCAAATCGAATCGAAAGAATTGAATCAAATCGAAAAGAATCCAATCGAATCGAAAAGAATCGAACTGAATGGAATCAAATCGAAAAGAATCCAATCGAAAAGAAAAGAATCGAATCAAATTTAATGGAATCGAAAAGAATCGAATTGAATCGAAAAGAATCGAAATGAAACAAATCAGATCAAATGGAAAAGCATCAAATCGAATTGAAAAGAATCGAATCGAATCGAAATGAATCGAATCAAAAAGACTCGAATCGAAAAGAATCGAATTGAAAAGAATCGAATCGAATCGAAAAGACTCGAATCGAATTAAAAATATCAAATCGAATCGAATCGCAAAGAATCGAACTGAAAAGACTCGAATTGAAACGAATCGATTTGAAACGACAAGAATCGAATCGAATCGAATTGAAAGAATCGAATTGAATAGAAAAAAATCGAATAGGAAAGAATCGAACCGAAAAGAAAAGAATCAAATTGAATCAGTCGATTAAATTCTAGTCGAATCGAATCAAAAAGCATGAAATCGAGTCGAATCGAATCGAAAAGAATCGAATCGAATCGAAAAGAATCGAATTGTATCTAATCAAAAACAATCGTATCGTATCGACTCGAATCGAAAAGAATCCAATTGCATCATCGAATGGAAACTAATCGAATTGAATAGAATAGAAAAGAATCGAATCGAATCAAATCGAAAACAAATTGAATTGATCGAAAAGAATCGAATTGAATGAAATCGAATCGAAATGAAAAGAATCGAATCGATTCAAATAGAAAAGAATCGAATCGAAAAGAATCAAATCGACACGAAAAGAATCGAATCGAATCAAAAAGTATCGAATTGATTCGAAAATATTCGATTCGAAAAGAATCGAATTGAAATGAATCCGATCGAAATGGAAAGAATCTACTCGATTCGAATCCAAAAGAATCGAATCCAAAAGAATCGAATCGAATCCAAAAGAATCGAATTGAATTGAATCAAAAGAAATGAATTGAATTGAATCAAAAAGGAACTAATCGAATCAAATCGAAAAAAATCGAATAGAATCAAAAAGAATCGAATAGATTCGAATAAAAAAGAATCGAATTGAGGGATCCCTGGGTGGCGCTGCGGTTTAGCGCCTGCCTTTGGCCCAGGGCGCGATCCTGGAGACCCGGGATCGAATCAAATCGAAAGAATCGAATTCCATGTAACGAAAAGATTCGAATTGAAAAGAATCGAATCGAAACAAAAGAATCGAATCGAATCGACATGAATCAAAAAGAATCGAATCAAAACGAATCGAAAAGAAACAAATCAAGTAGAATCTAAAAGAATCGAATCGAATCAAATCGAAAAAATTCGAATAGAATTGAATCGAAAAGAATCAAAACGAATCGAACCGAAGAGAATCGATTCGAATCAAAATGAAAAGTATCGTATCAAATCGAATCGAAAAGAATCATATCAAATAGAATCGAAAGAATGGAATCAAATCCAAAACAATCGAATCGAATCGAAAAGAATCGAATTGAACGGAATGGAATCGAAAAGAATACAATAGAATAGAATCGAAAGAAATCGAATAGAAACAAATCAAATCAAAAAGAATCGAATTGAATTGATCCTAACCAAAATAAGCGAAATGAATCGACTCGAACCGAAAAAAATCAAATCGAAAAGAATCTAATCTCAACGAAAATAATCGAAATGAATAGAATCGAAAAGAATCGAAGTGAATCAAATCGAAAAGAATCGAATGGAATCCAATCGAAAAGAACCAAATTGATTCGAATCGAAACAAATTGAATCCAATCGAAAAGAATCTAATTGAATCGAATCGAAAAGAATCGAATTCAATCAAAACGAATCGATTCGAATGGAATAGAAAGTAATAGAATAGAATCGAAAAGAATCAAATCGAATCGAAAAGAATCGAATCGAAAAGAATTGAATCGAATCGAAAAGAAACGAATCGAACCGAATCAAAAAGAAAACAATCGAATCGAATCAAATACAAAGGAATCGCTTTGAATAGCATAGAATTGAAAAGAATCGAATCAATCGAACTGAAAACAATCGAATCGAAAAGAATCGAATCAAAAAAAGTCGAATCGAAACGAAAACAATCGAATCGAATCGAATCTAAAAGAATCGTATTGAATTGAATCGAGTCGAAAAGACTCGAATCAAAAAGACTCGAATCGAATTGAATCAAATCGAAAAGAATGTAATAGTAACCACTCGAACAGAATCAAATCGAAATGATTCAAAATGAATCGAATAGAATAGAATCGAAAAAAATCGAATAGAATCGAAACGAATCGAAACGAAATGAATCGAAGAGAATCGATTAGAAACGAAATGAAAAGAATCGTATTGAATCGAATCGAAAAGAATCAAATCAAATCGAATCGAAAGAATTGAATCAAATCGAAAAGAATCCAATCGAATCGAAAAGAATCGAACTGAATGGAATCAAATCGAAAAGAATCCAATCGAAAAGAAAAGAATCGAATCAAATTTAATGGAATCGAAAAGAATCGAATTGAATCGAAAAGAATCGAAATGAAACAAATCAGATCAAATGGAAAAGCATCAAATCGAATTGAAAAGAATCGAATCGAATCGAAATGAATCGAATCAAAAAGACTCGAATCGAAAAGAATCGAATTGAAAAGAATCGAATCGAATCGAAAAGACTCGAATCGAATTAAAAATATCAAATCGAATCGAATCGCAAAGAATCGAACTGAAAAGACTCGAATTGAAACGAATCGATTTGAAACGACAAGAATCGAATCGAATCGAATTGAAAGAATCGAATTGAATAGAAAAAAATCGAATAGGAAAGAATCGAACCGAAAAGAAAAGAATCAAATTGAATCAGTCGATTAAATTCTAGTCGAATCGAATCAAAAAGCATGAAATCGAGTCGAATCGAATCGAAAAGAATCGAATCGAATCGAAAAGAATCGAATTGTATCTAATCAAAAACAATCGTATCGTATCGACTCGAATCGAAAAGAATCCAATTGCATCATCGAATGGAAACTAATCGAATTGAATAGAATAGAAAAGAATCGAATCGAATCAAATCGAAAACAAATTGAATTGATCGAAAAGAATCGAATTGAATGAAATCGAATCGAAATGAAAATAATCGAATCGATTCAAATAGAAAAGAATCGAATCGAAAAGAATCAAATCGACACGAAAAGAATCGAATCGAATCAAAAAGTATCGAATTGATTCGAAAATATTCGATTCGAAAAGAATCGAATTGAAATGAATCCGATCGAAATGGAAAGAATCTACTCGATTCGAATCCAAAAGAATCGAATCCAAAAGAATCGAATCGAATCCAAAAGAATCGAATTGAATTGAATCAAAAGAAATGAATTGAATTGAATCAAAAAGGAACTAATCGAATCAAATCGAATAAAATCGAATAGAATCAAAGAGAATCGAATAGATTCGAATAAAAAAGAATCGAATTGAGGGATCCCTGGGTGGCGCTGCGGTTTAGCGCCTGCCTTTGGCCCAGGGCGCGATCCTGGAGACCCGGGATCGAGTCAAATCGAAAAGAATCGAATTCCATGTAACGAAAAGATTCGAATTGAAAAGAATCGAATCGAAACAAAAGAATCGAATCGAATCGACATGAATCAAAAAGAATCGAATCAAAACGAATCGAAAAGAAACAAATCAAGTAGAATCTAAAAGAATCGAATCGAATCAAATCGAAAAAATTCGAATAGAATTGAATCGAAAAGAATCAAAACGAATCGAACCGAAGAGAATCGATTCGAATCAAAATGAAAAGTATCGTATCAAATCGAATCGAAAAGAATCATATCAAATAGAATCGAAAGAATGGAATCAAATCCAAAACAATCGAATCGAATCGAAAAGAATCGAATTGAACGGAATGGAATCGAAAAGAATACAATAGAATAGAATCGAAAGAAATCGAATAGAAACAAATCAAATCAAAAAGAATCGAATTGAATTGATCCTAACCAAAATAAGCGAAATGAATCGACTCGAACCGAAAAAATCAAATCGAAAAGAATCTAATCTCAACGAAAATAATCGAAATGAATAGAATCGAAAAGAATCGAATTGAATCAAATCGAAAAGAATCGAATGGAATCCAATCGAAAAGAACCAAATTGATTCGAATCGAAACAAATTGAATCCAATCGAAAAGAATCTAATTGAATCGAATCGAAAAGAATCGAATTCAATCAAAACGAATCGATTCGAATGGAATAGAAAGTAATAGAATAGAATCGAAAAGAATCAAATCGAATCGAAAAGAATCGAATCGAAAAGAATTGAATCGAATCGAAAAGAAACGAATCGAACCGAATCAAAAAGAAAACAATCGAATCGAATCAAATACAAAGGAATCGCTTTGAATAGCATAGAATTGAAAAGAATCGAATCAATCGAACTGAAAACAATCGAATCGAAAAGAATCGAATCAAAAAAAGTCGAATCGAAACGAAAACAATCGAATCGAATCGAATCTAAAAGAATCGTATTGAATTGAATCGAGTCGAAAAGACTCGAATCAAAAAGACTCGAATCGAATTGAATCAAATCGAAAAGAATGTAATAGTAACCACTCGAACAGAATCAAATCGAAATGATTCAAAATGAATCGAATAGAATAGAATCGAAAAAAATCGAATAGAATCGAAACGAATCGAAACGAAATGAATCGAAGAGAATCGATTAGAAACGAAATGAAAAGAATCGTATTGAATCGAATCGAAAAGAATCAAATCAAATCGAATCGAAAGAATTGAATCAAATCGAAAAGAATCCAATCGAATCGAAAAGAATCGAACTGAATGGAATCAAATCGAAAAGAATCCAATCGAAAAGAAAAGAATCAAATCAAATTTAATGGAATCGAAAAGAATCGAATTGAATCGAAAAGAATCGAAATGAAACAAATCAGATCAAATGGAAAAGCATCAAATCGAATTGAAAAGAATCGAATCGAATCGAAATGAATCGAATCAAAAAGACTCGAATCGAAAAGAATCGAATTGAAAAGAATCGAATCGAATCGAAAAGACTCGAATCGAATTAAAAATATCAAATCGAATCGAATCGCCAAGAATCGAACTGAAAAGACTCGAATTGAAACGAATCGATTTGAAACGACAAGAATCGAATCGAATCGAATTGAAAGAATCGAATTGAATAGAAAAAAATCGAATAGGAAAGAATCGAACCGAAAAGAAAAGAATCAAATTGAATCAGTCGATTAAATTCTAGTCGAATCGAATCAAAAAGCATGAAATCGAGTCGAATCGAATCGAAAAGAATCGAATCGAATCGAAAAGAATCGAATTGTATCTAATCAAAAACAATCGTATCGTATCGACTCGAATCGAAAAGAATCCAATTGCATCATCGAATGGAAACTAATCGAATTGAATAGAATAGAAAAGAATCGAATCGAATCAAATCGAAAACAAATTGAATTGATCGAAAAGAATCGAATTGAATGAAATCGAATCGAAATGAAAAGAATCGAATCGATTCAAATAGAAAAGAATCGAATCGAAAAGAATCAAATCGACACGAAAAGAATCGAATCGAATCAAAAAGTATCGAATTGATTCGAAAATATTCGATTCGAAAAGAATCGAATTGAAATGAATCCGATCGAAATGGAAAGAATCTACTCGATTCGAATCCAAAAGAATCGAATCCAAAAGAATCGAATCGAATCCAAAAGAATCGAATTGAATTGAATCAAAAGAAATGAATTGAATTGAATCAAAAAGGAACTAATCGAATCAAATCGAATAAAATCGAATAGAATCAAAAAGAATCGAATAGATTCGAATAAAAAAGAATCGAATTGAGGGATCCCTGGGTGGCGCTGCGGTTTAGCGCCTGCCTTTGGCCCAGGGCGCGATCCTGGAGACCCGGGATCGAGTCAAATCGAAAAGAATCGAATTCCATGTAACGAAAAGATTCGAATTGAAAAGAATCGAATCGAAACAAAAGAATCGAATCGAATCGACATGAATCAAAAAGAATCGAATCAAAACGAATCGAAAAGAAACAAATCAAGTAGAATCTAAAAGAATCGAATCGAATCAAATCGAAAAAATTCGAATAGAATTGAATCGAAAAGAATCAAAACGAATCGAACCGAAGAGAATCGATTCGAATCAAAATGAAAAGTATCGTATCAAATCGAATCGAAAAGAATCATATCAAATAGAATCGAAAGAATGGAATCAAATCCAAAACAATCGAATCGAATCGAAAAGAATCGAATTGAACGGAATGGAATCGAAAAGAATACAATAGAATAGAATCGAAAGAAATCGAATAGAAACAAATCAAATCAAAAAGAATCGAATTGAATTGATCCTAACCAAAATAAGCGAAATGAATCGACTCGAACCGAAAAAAATCAAATCGAAAAGAATCTAATCTCAACGAAAATAATCGAAATGAATAGAATCGAAAAGAATCGAATTGAATCAAATCGAAAAGAATCGAATGGAATCCAATCGAAAAGAACCAAATTGATTCGAATCGAAACAAATTGAATCCAATCGAAAAGAATCTAATTGAATCGAATCGAAAAGAATCGAATTCAATCAAAACGAATCGATTCGAATGGAATAGAAAGTAATAGAATAGAATCGAAAAGAATCAAATCGAATCGAAAAGAATCGAATCGAAAAGAATTGAATCGAATCGAAAAGAAACGAATCGAACCGAATCAAAAAGAAAACAATCGAATCGAATCAAATACAAAGGAATCGCTTTGAATAGCATAGAATTGAAAAGAATCGAATCAATCGAACTGAAAACAATCGAATCGAAAAGAATCGAATCAAAAAAAGTCGAATCGAAACGAAAACAATCGAATCGAATCGAATCTAAAAGAATCGTATTGAATTGAATCGAGTCGAAAAGACTCGAATCAAAAAGACTCGAATCGAATTGAATCAAATCGAAAAGAATGTAATAGTAACCACTCGAACAGAATCAAATCGAAATGATTCAAAATGAATCGAATAGAATAGAATCGAAAAAAATCGAATAGAATCGAAACGAATCGAAACGAAATGAATCGAAGAGAATCGATTAGAAACGAAATGAAAAGAATCGTATTGAATCGAATCGAAAAGAATCAAATCAAATCGAATCGAAAGAATTGAATCAAATCGAAAAGAATCCAATCGAATCGAAAAGAATCGAACTGAATGGAATCAAATCGAAAAGAATCCAATCGAAAAGAAAAGAATCAAATCAAATTTAATGGAATCGAAAAGAATCGAATTGAATCGAAAAGAATCGAAATGAAACAAATCAGATCAAATGGAAAAGCATCAAATCGAATTGAAAAGAATCGAATCGAATCGAAATGAATCGAATCAAAAAGACTCGAATTGAAAAGAATCGAATTGAAAAGAATCGAATCGAATCGAAAAGACTCGAATCGAATTAAAAATATCAAATCGAATCGAATCGCAAAGAATCGAACTGAAAAGACTCGAATTGAAACGAATCGATTTGAAACGACAAGAATCGAATCGAATCGAATTGAAAGAATCGAATTGAATAGAAAAAAATCGAATAGGAAAGAATCGAACCGAAAAGAAAAGAATCAAATTGAATCAGTCGATTAAATTCTAGTCGAATCGAATCAAAAAGCATGAAATCGAGTCGAATCGAATCGAAAAGAATCGAATCGAATCGAAAAGAATCGAATTGTATCTAATCAAAAACAATCGTATCGTATCGACTCGAATCGAAAAGAATCCAATTGCATCATCGAATGGAAACTAATCGAATTGAATACAATAGAAAAGAATCGAATCGAATCAAATCGAAAACAAATTGAATTGATCGAAAAGAATCGAATTGAATGAAATCGAATCGAAATGAAAAGAATCGAATCGATTCAAATAGAAAAGAATCGAATTGAAAAGAATCAAATCGACACGAAAAGAATCGAATCGAATCAAAAAGTATCGAATTGATACGAAAATATTCGATTCGAAAAGAATCGAATTGAAATGAATCCGATCGAAATGGAAAGAATCTACTCGATTCGAATCCAAAAGAATCGAATCCAAAAGAATCGAATCGAATCCAAAAGAATCGAATTGAATTGAATCAAAAGAAATGAATTGAATTGAATCAAAAAGGAACTAATCGAATCAAATCGAAAAAAATCGAATAGAATCAAAAAGAATCGAATAGATTTGAATAAAAAAGAATCGAATTGAGGGATCCCTGGGTGGCGCTGCGGTTTAGCGCCTGCCTTTGGCCCAGGGCGCGATCCTGGAGACCCGGGATCGAGTCAAATCGAAAAGAATCGAATTCCATGTAACGAAAAGATTCGAATTGAAAAGAATCGAATCGAAACAAAAGAATCGAATCGAATCGACATGAATCAAAAAGAATCGAATCAAAACGAATCGAAAAGAAACAAATCAAGTAGAATCTAAAAGAATCGAATCGAATCAAATCGAAAAAATTCGAATAGAATTGAATCGAAAAGAATCAAAACGAATCGAACCGAAGAGAATCGATTCGAATCAAAATGAAAAGTATCGTATCAAATCGAATCGAAAAGAATCATATCAAATAGAATCGAAAGAATGGAATCAAATCCAAAACAATCGAATCGAATCGAAAAGAATCGAATTGAACGGAATGGAATCGAAAAGAATACAATAGAATAGAATCGAAAGAAATCGAATAGAAACAAATCAAATCAAAAAGAATCGAATTGAATTGATCCTAACCAAAATAAGCGAAATGAATCGACTCGAACCGAAAAAAATCAAATCGAAAAGAATCTAATCTCAACGAAAATAATCGAAATGAATAGAATCGAAAAGAATCGAAGTGAATCAAATCGAAAAGAATCGAATGGAATCCAATCGAAAAGAACCAAATTGATTCGAATCGAAACAAATTGAATCCAATCGAAAAGAATCTAATTGAATCGAATCGAAAAGAATCGAATTCAATCAAAACGAATCGATTCGAATGGAATAGAAAGTAATAGAATAGAATCGAAAAGAATCAAATCGAATCGAAAAGAATCGAATCGAAAAGAATTGAATCGAATCGAAAAGAAACGAATCGAACCGAATCAAAAAGAAAACAATCGAATCGAATCAAATACAAAAGAATCGCTTTGAATAGCATAGAATTGTAAAGAATCGAATCAATCGAACTGAAAACAATCGAATCGAAAAGAATCGAATCAAAAAAAGTCGAATCGAAACGAAAACAATCGAATCGAATCGAATCTAAAAGAATCGTATTGAATTGAATCGAGTCGAAAAGACTCGAATCAAAAAGACTCGAATCGAATTGAATCAAATCGAAAAGAATGTAATAGTAACCACTCGAACAGAATCAAATCGAAATGATTCAAAATGAATCGAATAGAATAGAATCGAAAAAAATCGAATAGAATCGAAACGAATCGAAACGAAATGAATCGAAGAGAATCGATTAGAAACGAAATGAAAAGAATCGTATTGAATCGAATCGAAAAGAATCAAATCAAATCGAATCGAAAGAATTGAATCAAATCGAAAAGAATCCAATCGAATCGAAAAGAATCGAACTGAATGGAATCAAATCGAAAAGAATCCAATCGAAAAGAAAAGAATCGAATCAAATTTAATGGAATCGAAAAGAATCGAATTGAATCGAAAAGAATCGAAATGAAACAAATCAGATCAAATGGAAAAGCATCAAATCGAATTGAAAAGAATCGAATCGAATCGAAATGAATCGAATCAAAAAGACTCGAATCGAAAAGAATCGAATTGAAAAGAATCGAATCGAATCGAAAAGACTCGAATCGAATTAAAAATATCAAATCGAATCGAATCGCAAAGAATCGAACTGAAAAGACTCGAATTGAAACGAATCGATTTGAAACGACAAGAATCGAATCGAATCGAATTGAAAGAATCGAATTGAATAGAAAAAAATCGAATAGGAAAGAATCGAACCGAAAAGAAAAGAATCAAATTGAATCAGTCGATTAAATTCTAGTCGAATCGAATCAAAAAGCATGAAATCGAGTCGAATCGAATCGAAAAGAATCGAATCGAATCGAAAAGAATCGAATTGTATCTAATCAAAAACAATCGTATCGTATCGACTCGAATCGAAAAGAATCCAATTGCATCATCGAATGGAAACTAATCGAATTGAATAGAATAGAAAAGAATCGAATCGAATCAAATCGAAAACAAATTGAATTGATCGAAAAGAATCGAATTGAATGAAATCGAATCGAAATGAAAAGAATCGAATCGATTCAAATAGAAAAGAATCGAATCGAAAAGAATCAAATCGACACGAAAAGAATCGAATCGAATCAAAAAGTATCGAATTGATTCGAAAATATTCGATTCGAAAAGAATCGAATTGAAATGAATCCGATCGAAATGGAAAGAATCTACTCGATTCGAATCCAAAAGAATCGAATCCAAAAGAATCGAATCGAATCCAAAAGAATCGAATTGAATTGAATCAAAAGAAATGAATTGAATTGAATCAAAAAGGAACTAATCGAATCAAATCGAATAAAATCGAATAGAATCAAAAAGAATCGAATAGATTTGAATAAAAAAGAATCGAATTGAGGGATCCCTGGGTGGCGCTGCGGTTTAGCGCCTGCCTTTGGCCCAGGGCGCGATCCTGGAGACCCGGGATCGAGTCAAATCGAAAAGAATCGAATTCCATGTAACGAAAAGATTCGAATTGAAAAGAATCGAATCGAAACAAAAGAATCGAATCGAATCGACATGAATCAAAAAGAATCGAATCAAAACGAATCGAAAAGAAACAAATCAAGTAGAATCTAAAAGAATCGAATCGAATCAAATCGAAAAAATTCGAATAGAATTGAATCGAAAAGAATCAAAACGAATCGAACCGAAGAGAATCGATTCGAATCAAAATGAAAAGTATCGTATCAAATCGAATCGAAAAGAATCATATCAAATAGAATCGAAAGAATGGAATCAAATCCAAAACAATCGAATCGAATCGAAAAGAATCGAATTGAACGGAATGGAATCGAAAAGAATACAATAGAATAGAATCGAAAGAAATCGAATAGAAACAAATCAAATCAAAAAGAATCGAATTGAATTGATCCTAACCAAAATAAGCGAAATGAATCGACTCGAACCGAAAAAAATCAAATCGAAAAGAATCTAATCTCAACGAAAATAATCGAAATGAATAGAATCGAAAAGAATCGAAGTGAATCAAATCGAAAAGAATCGAATGGAATCCAATCGAAAAGAACCAAATTGATTCGAATCGAAACAAATTGAATCCAATCGAAAAGAATCTAATTGAATCGAATCGAAAAGAATCGAATTCAATCAAAACGAATCGATTCGAATGGAATAGAAAGTAATAGAATAGAATCGAAAAGAATCAAATCGAATCGAAAAGAATCGAATCGAAAAGAATTGAATCGAATCGAAAAGAAACGAATCGAACCGAATCAAAAAGAAAACAATCGAATCGAATCAAATACAAAGGAATCGCTTTGAATAGCATAGAATTGAAAAGAATCGAATCAATCGAACTGAAAACAATCGAATCGAAAAGAATCGAATCAAAAAAAGTCGAATCGAAACGAAAACAATCGAATCGAATCGAATCTAAAAGAATCGTATTGAATTGAATCGAGTCGAAAAGACTCGAATCAAAAAGACTCGAATCGAATTGAATCAAATCGAAAAGAATGTAATAGTAACCACTCGAACAGAATCAAATCGAAATGATTCAAAATGAATCGAATAGAATAGAATCGAAAAAAATCGAATAGAATCGAAACGAATCGAAACGAAATGAATCGAAGAGAATCGATTAGAAACGAAATGAAAAGAATCGTATTGAATCGAATCGAAAAGAATCAAATCAAATCGAATCGAAAGAATTGAATCAAATCGAAAAGAATCCAATCGAATCGAAAAGAATCGAACTGAATGGAATCAAATCGAAAAGAATCCAATCGAAAAGAAAAGAATCGAATCAAATTTAATGGAATCGAAAAGAATCGAATTGAATCGAAAAGAATCGAAATGAAACAAATCAGATCAAATGGAAAAGCATCAAATCGAATTGAAAAGAATCGAATCGAATCGAAATGAATCGAATCAAAAAGACTCGAATCGAAAAGAATCGAATTGAAAAGAATCGAATCGAATCGAAAAGACTCGAATCGAATTAAAAATATCAAATCGAATCGAATCGCAAAGAATCGAACTGAAAAGACTCGAATTGAAACGAATCGATTTGAAACGACAAGAATCGAATCGAATCGAATTGAAAGAATCGAATTGAATAGAAAAAAATCGAATAGGAAAGAATCGAACCGAAAAGAAAAGAATCAAATTGAATCAGTCGATTAAATTCTAGTCGAATCGAATCAAAAAGCATGAAATCGAGTCGAATCGAATCGAAAAGAATCGAATCGAATCGAAAAGAATCGAATTGTATCTAATCAAAAACAATCGTATCGTATCGACTCGAATCGAAAAGAATCCAATTGCATCATCGAATGGAAACTAATCGAATTGAATAGAATAGAAAAGAATCGAATCGAATCAAATCGAAAACAAATTGAATTGATCGAAAAGAATCGAATTGAATGAAATCGAATCGAAATGAAAAGAATCGAATCGATTCAAATAGAAAAGAATCGAATCGAAAAGAATCAAATCGACACGAAAAGAATCGAATCGAATCAAAAAGTATCGAATTGATTCGAAAATATTCGATTCGAAAAGAATCGAATTGAAATGAATCCGATCGAAATGGAAAGAATCTACTCGATTCGAATCCAAAAGAATCGAATCCAAAAGAATCGAATCGAATCCAAAAGAATCGAATTGAATTGAATCAAAAGAAATGAATTGAATTGAATCAAAAAGGAACTAATCGAATCAAATCGAATAAAATCGAATAGAATCAAAGAGAATCGAATAGATTCGAATAAAAAAGAATCGAATTGAGGGATCCCTGGGTGGCGCTGCGGTTTAGCGCCTGCCTTTGGCCCAGGGCGCGATCCTGGAGACCCGGGATCGAGTCAAATCGAAAAGAATCGAATTCCATGTAACGAAAAGATTCGAATTGAAAAGAATCGAATCGAAACAAAAGAATCGAATCGAATCGACATGAATCAAAAAGAATCGAATCAAAACGAATCGAAAAGAAACAAATCAAGTAGAATCTAAAAGAATCGAATCGAATCAAATCGAAAAAATTCGAATAGAATTGAATCGAAAAGAATCAAAACGAATCGAACCGAAGAGAATCGATTCGAATCAAAATGAAAAGTATCGTATCAAATCGAATCGAAAAGAATCATATCAAATAGAATCGAAAGAATGGAATCAAATCCAAAACAATCGAATCGAATCGAAAAGAATCGAATTGAACGGAATGGAATCGAAAAGAATACAATAGAATAGAATCGAAAGAAATCGAATAGAAACAAATCAAATCAAAAAGAATCGAATTGAATTGATCCTAACCAAAATAAGCGAAATGAATCGACTCGAACCGAAAAAAATCAAATCGAAAAGAATCTAATCTCAACGAAAATAATCGAAATGAATAGAATCGAAAAGAATCGAAGTGAATCAAATCGAAAAGAATCGAATGGAATCCAATCGAAAAGAACCAAATTGATTCGAATCGAAACAAATTGAATCCAATCGAAAAGAATCTAATTGAATCGAATCGAAAAGAATCGAATTCAATCAAAACGAATCGATTCGAATGGAATAGAAAGTAATAGAATAGAATCGAAAAGAATCAAATCGAATCGAAAAGAATCGAATCGAAAAGAATTGAATCGAATCGAAAAGAAACGAATCGAACCGAATCAAAAAGAAAACAATCGAATCGAATCAAATACAAAGGAATCGCTTTGAATAGCATAGAATTGAAAAGAATCGAATCAATCGAACTGAAAACAATCGAATCGAAAAGAATCGAATCAAAAAAAGTCGAATCGAAACGAAAACAATCGAATCGAATCGAATCTAAAAGAATCGTATTGAATTGAATCGAGTCGAAAAGACTCGAATCAAAAAGACTCGAATCGAATTGAATCAAATCGAAAAGAATGTAATAGTAACCACTCGAACAGAATCAAATCGAAATGATTCAAAATGAATCGAATAGAATAGAATCGAAAAAAATCGAATAGAATCGAAACGAATCGAAACGAAATGAATCGAAGAGAATCGATTAGAAACGAAATGAAAAGAATCGTATTGAATCGAATCGAAAAGAATCAAATCAAATCGAATCGAAAGAATTGAATCAAATCGAAAAGAATCCAATCGAATCGAAAAGAATCGAACTGAATGGAATCAAATCGAAAAGAATCCAATCGAAAAGAAAAGAATCGAATCAAATTTAATGGAATCGAAAAGAATCGAATTGAATCGAAAAGAATCGAAATGAAACAAATCAGATCAAATGGAAAAGCATCAAATCGAATTGAAAAGAATCGAATCGAATCGAAATGAATCGAATCAAAAAGACTCGAATCGAAAAGAATCGAATTGAAAAGAATCGAATCGAATCGAAAAGACTCGAATCGAATTAAAAATATCAAATCGAATCGAATCGCAAAGAATCGAACTGAAAAGACTCGAATTGAAACGAATCGATTTGAAACGACAAGAATCGAATCGAATCGAATTGAAAGAATCGAATTGAATAGAAAAAAATCGAATAGGAAAGAATCGAACCGAAAAGAAAAGAATCAAATTGAATCAGTCGATTAAATTCTAGTCGAATCGAATCAAAAAGCATGAAATCGAGTCGAATCGAATCGAAAAGAATCGAATCGAATCGAAAAGAATCGAATTGTATCTAATCAAAAACAATCGTATCGTATCGACTCGAATCGAAAAGAATCCAATTGCATCATCGAATGGAAACTAATCGAATTGAATACAATAGAAAAGAATCGAATCGAATCAAATCGAAAACAAATTGAATTGATCGAAAAGAATCGAATTGAATGAAATCGAATCGAAATGAAAAGAATCGAATCGATTCAAATAGAAAAGAATCGAATTGAAAAGAATCAAATCGACACGAAAAGAATCGAATCGAATCAAAAAGTATCGAATTGATTCGAAAATATTCGATTCGAAAAGAATCGAATTGAAATGAATCCGATCGAAATGGAAAGAATCTACTCGATTCGAATCCAAAAGAATCGAATCCAAAAGAATCGAATCGAATCCAAAAGAATCGAATTGAATTGAATCAAAAGAAATGAATTGAATTGAATCAAAAAGGAACTAATCGAATCAAATCGAAAAAAATCGAATAGAATCAAAAAGAATCGAATAGATTCGAATAAAAAAGAATCGAATTGAGGGATCCCTGGGTGGCGCTGCGGTTTAGCGCCTGCCTTTGGCCCAGGGCGCGATCCTGGAGACCCGGGATCGAGTCAAATCGAAAAGAATCGAATTCCATGTAACGAAAAGATTCGAATTGAAAAGAATCGAATCGAAACAAAAGAATCGAATCGAATCGACATGAATCAAAAAGAATCGAATCAAAACGAATCGAAAAGAAACAAATCAAGTAGAATCTAAAAGAATCGAATCGAATCAAATCGAAAAAATTCGAATAGAATTGAATCGAAAAGAATCAAAACGAATCGAACCGAAGAGAATCGATTCGAATCAAAATGAAAAGTATCGTATCAAATCGAATCGAAAAGAATCATATCAAATAGAATCGAAAGAATGGAATCAAATCCAAAACAATCGAATGGAATCGAAAAGAATCGAATTGAACGGAATGGAATCGAAAAGAATACAATAGAATAGAATCGAAAGAAATCGAATAGAAACAAATCAAATCAAAAAGAATCGAATTGAATTGATCCTAACCAAAATAAGCGAAATGAATCGACTCGAACCGAAAAAAATCAAATCGAAAAGAATCTAATCTCAACGAAAATAATCGAAATGAATAGAATCGAAAAGAATCGAAGTGAATCAAATCGAAAAGAATCGAATGGAATCCAATCGAAAAGAACCAAATTGATTCGAATCGAAACAAATTGAATCCAATCGAAAAGAATCTAATTGAATCAAATCGAAAAGAATCGAATTCAATCAAAACGAATCGATTCGAATGGAATAGAAAGTAATAGAATAGAATCGAAAAGAATCAAATCGAATCGAAAAGAATCGAATCGAAAAGAATTGAATCGAATCGAAAAGAAACGAATCGAACCGAATCAAAAAGAAAACAATCGAATCGAATCAAATACAAAAGAATCGCTTTGAATAGCATAGAATTGTAAAGAATCGAATCAATCGAACTGAAAACAATCGAATCGAAAAGAATCGAATCAAAAAAAGTCGAATCGAAACGAAAACAATCGAATCGAATCGAATCTAAAAGAATCGTATTGAATTGAATCGAGTCGAAAAGACTCGAATCAAAAAGACTCGAATCGAATTGAATCAAATCGAAAAGAATGTAATAGTAACCACTCGAACAGAATCAAATCGAAATGATTCAAAATGAATCGAATAGAATAGAATCGAAAAAAATCGAATAGAATCGAAACGAATCGAAACGAAATGAATCGAAGAGAATCGATTAGAAACGAAATGAAAAGAATCGTATTGAATCGAATCGAAAAGAATCAAATCAAATCGAATCGAAAGAATTGAATCAAATCGAAAAGAATCCAATCGAATCGAAAAGAATCGAACTGAATGGAATCAAATCGAAAAGAATCCAATCGAAAAGAAAAGAATCGAATCAAATTTAATGGAATCGAAAAGAATCGAATTGAATCGAAAAGAATCGAAATGAAACAAATCAGATCCAATGGAAAAGCATCAAATCGAATTGAAAAGAATCGAATCGAATCGAAATGAATCGAATCAAAAAGACTCGAATCGAAAAGAATCGAATTGAAAAGAATCGAATCGAATCGAAAAGACTCGAATCGAATTAAAAATATCAAATCGAATCGAATCGCAAAGAATCGAACTGAAAAGACTCGAATTGAAACGAATCGATTTGAAACGACAAGAATCGAATCGAATCGAATTGAAAGAATCGAATTGAATAGAAAAAAATCGAATAGGAAAGAATCGAACCGAAAAGAAAAGAATCAAATTGAATCAGTCGATTAAATTCTAGTCGAATCGAATCAAAAAGCATGAAATCGAGTCGAATCGAATCGAAAAGAATCGAATCGAATCGAAAAGAATCGAATTGTATCTAATCAAAAAGAATCGTATCGTATCGACTCGAATCGAAAAGAATCCAATTGCATCATCGAATGGAAACTAATCGAATTGAATAGAATAGAAAAGAATCGAATCGAATCAAATCGAAAACAAATTGAATTGATCGAAAAGAATCGAATTGAATGAAATCGAATCGAAATGAAAAGAATCGAATCGATTCAAATAGAAAAGAATCGAATCGAAAAGAATCAAATCGACACGAAAAGAATCGAATCGAATCAAAAAGTATCGAATTGATTCGAAAATATTCGATTCGAAAAGAATCGAATTGAAATGAATCCGATCGAAATGGAAAGAATCTACTCGATTCGAATCCAAAAGAATCGAATCCAAAAGAATCGAATCGAATCCAAAAGAATCGAATTGAATTGAATCAAAAGAAATGAATTGAATTGAATCAAAAAGGAACTAATCGAATCAAATCGAATAAAATCGAATAGAATCAAAAAGAATCGAATAGATTTGAATAAAAAAGAATCGAATTGAGGGATCCCTGGGTGGCGCTGCGGTTTAGCGCCTGCCTTTGGCCCAGGGCGCGATCCTGGAGACCCGGGATCGAGTCAAATCGAAAAGAATCGAATTCCATGTAACGAAAAGATTCGAATTGAAAAGAATCGAATCGAAACAAAAGAATCGAATCGAATCGACATGAATCAAAAAGAATCGAATCAAAACGAATCGAAAAGAAACAAATCAAGTAGAATCTAAAAGAATCGAATCGAATCAAATCGAAAAAATTCGAATAGAATTGAATCGAAAAGAATCAAAACGAATCGAACCGAAGAGAATCGATTCGAATCAAAATGAAAAGTATCGTATCAAATCGAATCGAAAAGAATCATATCAAATAGAATCGAAAGAATGGAATCAAATCCAAAACAATCGAATCGAATCGAAAAGAATCGAATTGAACGGAATGGAATCGAAAAGAATACAATAGAATAGAATCGAAAGAAATCGAATAGAAACAAATCAAATCAAAAAGAATCGAATTGAATTGATCCTAACCAAAATAAGCGAAATGAATCGACTCGAACCGAAAAAAATCAAATCGAAAAGAATCTAATCTCAACGAAAATAATCGAAATGAATAGAATCGAAAAGAATCGAAGTGAATCAAATCGAAAAGAATCGAATGGAATCCAATCGAAAAGAACCAAATTGATTCGAATCGAAACAAATTGAATCCAATCGAAAAGAATCTAATTGAATCGAATCGAAAAGAATCGAATTCAATCAAAACGAATCGATTCGAATGGAATAGAAAGTAATAGAATAGAATCGAAAAGAATCAAATCGAATCGAAAAGAATCGAATCGAAAAGAATTGAATCGAATCGAAAAGAAACGAATCGAACCGAATCAAAAAGAAAACAATCGAATCGAATCAAATACAAAGGAATCGCTTTGAATAGCATAGAATTGAAAAGAATCGAATCAATCGAACTGAAAACAATCGAATCGAAAAGAATCGAATCAAAAAAAGTCGAATCGAAACGAAAACAATCGAATCGAATCGAATCTAAAAGAATCGTATTGAATTGAATCGAGTCGAAAAGACTCGAATCAAAAAGACTCGAATCGAATTGAATCAAATCGAAAAGAATGTAATAGTAACCACTCGAACAGAATCAAATCGAAATGATTCAAAATGAATCGAATAGAATAGAATCGAAAAAAATCGAATAGAATCGAAACGAATCGAAACGAAATGAATCGAAGAGAATCGATTAGAAACGAAATGAAAAGAATCGTATTGAATCGAATCGAAAAGAATCAAATCAAATCGAATCGAAAGAATTGAATCAAATCGAAAAGAATCCAATCGAATCGAAAAGAATCGAACTGAATGGAATCAAATCGAAAAGAATCCAATCGAAAAGAAAAGAATCGAATCAAATTTAATGGAATCGAAAAGAATCGAATTGAATCGAAAAGAATCGAAATGAAACAAATCAGATCAAATGGAAAAGCATCAAATCGAATTGAAAAGAATCGAATCGAATCGAAATGAATCGAATCAAAAAGACTCGAATCGAAAAGAATCGAATTGAAAAGAATCGAATCGAATCGAAAAGACTCGAATCGAATTAAAAATATCAAATCGAATCGAATCGCAAAGAATCGAACTGAAAAGACTCGAATTGAAACGAATCGATTTGAAACGACAAGAATCGAATCGAATCGAATTGAAAGAATCGAATTGAATAGAAAAAAATCGAATAGGAAAGAATCGAACCGAAAAGAAAAGAATCAAATTGAATCAGTCGATTAAATTCTAGTCGAATCGAATCAAAAAGCATGAAATCGAGTCGAATCGAATCGAAAAGAATCGAATCGAATCGAAAAGAATCGAATTGTATCTAATCAAAAACAATCGTATCGTATCGACTCGAATCGAAAAGAATCCAATTGCATCATCGAATGGAAACTAATCGAATTGAATAGAATAGAAAAGAATCGAATCGAATCAAATCGAAAACAAATTGAATTGATCGAAAAGAATCGAATTGAATGAAATCGAATCGAAATGAAAAGAATCGAATCGATTCAAATAGAAAAGAATCGAATCGAAAAGAATCAAATCGACACGAAAAGAATCGAATCGAATCAAAAAGTATCGAATTGATTCGAAAATATTCGATTCGAAAAGAATCGAATTGAAATGAATCCGATCGAAATGGAAAGAATCTACTCGATTCGAATCCAAAAGAATCGAATCCAAAAGAATCGAATCGAATCCAAAAGAATCGAATTGAATTGAATCAAAAGAAATGAATTGAATTGAATCAAAAAGGAACTAATCGAATCAAATCGAATAAAATCGAATAGAATCAAAAAGAATCGAATAGATTCGAATAAAAAAGAATCGAATTGAGGGATCCCTGGGTGGCGCTGCGGTTTAGCGCCTGCCTTTGGCCCAGGGCGCGATCCTGGAGACCCGGGATCGAGTCAAATCGAAAAGAATCGAATTCCATGTAACGAAAAGATTCGAATTGAAAAGAATCGAATCGAAACAAAAGAATCGAATCGAATCGACATGAATCAAAAAGAATCGAATCAAAACGAATCGAAAAGAAACAAATCAAGTAGAATCTAAAAGAATCGAATCGAATCAAATCGAAAAAATTCGAATAGAATTGAATCGAAAAGAATCAAAACGAATCGAACCGAAGAGAATCGATTCGAATCAAAATGAAAAGTATCGTATCAAATCGAATCGAAAAGAATCATATCAAATAGAATCGAAAGAATGGAATCAAATCCAAAACAATCGAATCGAATCGAAAAGAATCGAATTGAACGGAATGGAATCGAAAAGAATACAATAGAATAGAATCGAAAGAAATCGAATAGAAACAAATCAAATCAAAAAGAATCGAATTGAATTGATCCTAACCAAAATAAGCGAAATGAATCGACTCGAACCGAAAAAAATCAAATCGAAAAGAATCTAATCTCAACGAAAATAATCGAAATGAATAGAATCGAAAAGAATCGAAGTGAATCAAATCGAAAAGAATCGAATGGAATCCAATCGAAAAGAACCAAATTGATTCGAATCGAAACAAATTGAATCCAATCGAAAAGAATCTAATTGAATCGAATCGAAAAGAATCGAATTCAATCAAAACGAATCGATTCGAATGGAATAGAAAGTAATAGAATAGAATCGAAAAGAATCAAATCGAATCGAAAAGAATCGAATCGAAAAGAATTGAATCGAATCGAAAAGAAACGAATCGAACCGAATCAAAAAGAAAACAATCGAATCGAATCAAATACAAAGGAATCGCTTTGAATAGCATAGAATTGAAAAGAATCGAATCAATCGAACTGAAAACAATCGAATCGAAAAGAATCGAATCAAAAAAAGTCGAATCGAAACGAAAACAATCGAATCGAATCGAATCTAAAAGAATCGTATTGAATTGAATCGAGTCGAAAAGACTCGAATCAAAAAGACTCGAATCGAATTGAATCAAATCGAAAAGAATGTAATAGTAACCACTCGAACAGAATCAAATCGAAATGATTCAAAATGAATCGAATAGAATAGAATCGAAAAAAATCGAATAGAATCGAAACGAATCGAAACGAAATGAATCGAAGAGAATCGATTAGAAACGAAATGAAAAGAATCGTATTGAATCGAATCGAAAAGAATCAAATCAAATCGAATCGAAAGAATTGAATCAAATCGAAAAGAATCCAATCGAATCGAAAAGAATCGAACTGAATGGAATCAAATCGAAAAGAATCCAATCGAAAAGAAAAGAATCGAATCAAATTTAATGGAATCGAAAAGAATCGAATTGAATCGAAAAGAATCGAAATGAAACAAATCAGATCCAATGGAAAAGCATCAAATCGAATTGAAAAGAATCGAATCGAATCGAAATGAATCGAATCAAAAAGACTCGAATCGAAAAGAATCGAATTGAAAAGAATCGAATCGAATCGAAAAGACTCGAATCGAATTAAAAATATCAAATCGAATCGAATCGCAAAGAATCGAACTGAAAAGACTCGAATTGAAACGAATCGATTTGAAACGACAAGAATCGAATCGAATCGAATTGAAAGAATCGAATTGAATAGAAAAAAATCGAATAGGAAAGAATCGAACCGAAAAGAAAAGAATCAAATTGAATCAGTCGATTAAATTCTAGTCGAATCGAATCAAAAAGCATGAAATCGAGTCGAATCGAATCGAAAAGAATCGAATCGAATCGAAAAGAATCGAATTGTATCTAATCAAAAAGAATCGTATCGTATCGACTCGAATCGAAAAGAATCCAATTGCATCATCGAATGGAAACTAATCGAATTGAATAGAATAGAAAAGAATCGAATCGAATCAAATCGAAAACAAATTGAATTGATCGAAAAGAATCGAATTGAATGAAATCGAATCGAAATGAAAAGAATCGAATCGATTCAAATAGAAAAGAATCGAATTGAAAAGAATCAAATCGACACGAAAAGAATCGAATCGAATCAAAAAGTATCGAATTGATTCGAAAATATTCGATTCGAAAAGAATCGAATTGAAATGAATCCGATCGAAATGGAAAGAATCTACTCGATTCGAATCCAAAAGAATCGAATCCAAAAGAATCGAATCGAATCCAAAAGAATCGAATTGAATTGAATCAAAAGAAATGAATTGAATTGAATCAAAAAGGAACTAATCGAATCAAATCGAAAAAAATCGAATAGAATCAAAAAGAATCGAATAGATTCGAATAAAAAAGAATCGAATTGAGGGATCCCTGGGTGGCGCTGCGGTTTAGCGCCTGCCTTTGGCCCAGGGCGCGATCCTGGAGACCCGGGATCGAGTCAAATCGAAAAGAATCGAATTCCATGTAACGAAAAGATTCGAATTGAAAAGAATCGAATCGAAACAAAAGAATCGAATCGAATCGACATGAATCAAAAAGAATCGAATCAAAACGAATCGAAAAGAAACAAATCAAGTAGAATCTAAAAGAATCGAATCGAATCAAATCGAAAAAATTCGAATAGAATTGAATCGAAAAGAATCAAAACGAATCGAACCGAAGAGAATCGATTCGAATCAAAATGAAAAGTATCGTATCAAATCGAATCGAAAAGAATCATATCAAATAGAATCGAAAGAATGGAATCAAATCCAAAACAATCGAATCGAATCGAAAAGAATCGAATTGAACGGAATGGAATCGAAAAGAATACAATAGAATAGAATCGAAAGAAATCGAATAGAAACAAATCAAATCAAAAAGAATCGAATTGAATTGATCCTAACCAAAATAAGCGAAATGAATCGACTCGAACCGAAAAAAATCAAACCGAAAAGAATCTAATCTCAACGAAAATCATCGAAATGAATAGAATCGAAAAGAATCGAAGTGAATCAAATCGAAAAGAATCGAATGGAATCCAATCGAAAAGAACCAAATTGATTCGAATCGAAACAAATTGAATCCAATCGAAAAGAATCTAATTGAATCGAATCGAAAAGAATCGAATTCAATCAAAACGAATCGATTCGAATGGAATAGAAAGTAATAGAATAGAATCGAAAAGAATCAAATCGAATCGAAAAGAATCGAATCGAAAAGAATTGAATCGAATCGAAAAGAAACGAATCGAACCGAATCAAAAAGAAAACAATCGAATCGAATCAAATACAAAAGAATCGCTTTGAATAGCATAGAATTGTAAAGAATCGAATCAATCGAACTGAAAACAATCGAATCGTAAAGAATCGAATCAAAAAAAGTCGAATCGAAACGAAAACAATCGAATCGAATCGAATCTAAAAGAATCGTATTGAATTGAATCGAGTCGAAAAGACTCGAATCAAAAAGACTCGAATCGAATTGAATCAAATCGAAAAGAATGTAATAGTAACCACTCGAACAGAATCAAATCGAAATGATTCAAAATGAATCGAATAGAATAGAATCGAAAAAAATCGAATAGAATCGAAACGAATCGAAACGAAATGAATCGAAGAGAATCGATTAGAAACGAAATGAAAAGAATCGTATTGAATCGAATCGAAAAGAATCAAATCAAATCGAATCGAAAGAATTGAATCAAATCGAAAAGAATCCAATCGAATCGAAAAGAATCGAACTGAATGGAATCAAATCGAAAAGAATCCAATCGAAAAGAAAAGAATCGAATCAAATTTAATGGAATCGAAAAGAATCGAATTGAATCGAAAAGAATCGAAATGAAACAAATCAGATCCAATGGAAAAGCATCAAATCGAATTGAAAAGAATCGAATCGAATCGAAATGAATCGAATCAAAAAGACTCGAATCGAAAAGAATCGAATTGAAAAGAATCGAATCGAATCGAAAAGACTCGAATCGAATTAAAAATATCAAATCGAATCGAATCGCAAAGAATCGAACTGAAAAGACTCGAATTGAAACGAATCGATTTGAAACGACAAGAATCGAATCGAATCGAATTGAAAGAATCGAATTGAATAGAAAAAAATCGAATAGAAAAGAATCGAACCGAAAAGAAAAGAATCAAATTGAATCAGTCGATTACATTCTAGTCGAATCGAATCAAAAAGCATGAAATCGAGTCGAATCGAATCGAAAAGAATCGAATCGAATCGAAAAGAATCGAATTGTATCTAATCAAAAAGAATCGTATCGTATCGACTCGAATCGAAAAGAATCCAATTGCATCATCGAATGGAAACTAATCGAATTGAATACAATAGAAAAGAATCGAATCGAATCAAATCGAAAACAATCAAATTGAATTGATCGAAAAGAATCGAATTGAATGAAATCGAATCGAAATGAAAAGAATCGAATCGATTCAAATAGAAAAGAATCTAATCGAAGAATCAAATCGACACGAAAAGAATCGAATCGAATCAAAAAGTATCGAATTGATTCGAAAACATTCGAATCGAAAAGAATCGAATTGAAATGATCCGATCGAAATGAAAAAATCTACTCGATTCGAATCCAAAAGAATCGAATCCAAAAGAATCGAATCGAATCCAAAAGAATCGAATTGAATTGAATCAAAAGAAATGAATTGAATTGAATCAAAAAGGAACTAATCGAATCAAATCGAATAAAATCGAATAGAATCAAAAAGAATCGAATAGATTCGAATAAAAAAGAATCGAATTGAGGGATCCCTGTGTGGCGCTGCGGTTTAGCGCCTGCCTTTGGCCCAGGGCGCGATCCTGGAGACCCGGGATCGAGTCAAATCGAAAAGAATCGAATTCCATGTAACGAAAAGATTCGAATTGAAAAGAATCGAATCGAAACAAAAGAATCGAATCGAATCGACATGAATCAAAAAGAATCGAATCAAAACGAATCGAAAAGAAACAAATCAAGTAGAATCTAAAAGAATCGAATCGAATCAAATCGAAAAAAATTCGAATACAATTGAATCGAAAAGAATCAAAAGGAACCGGACCGAAGAGAATCGATTCGAATCAAAATGAAAAGTATCGTATCAAATCGAATCGAAAAGAATCCTATCAAATAGAATCGAAAGAATGGAATCAAATCTAAAACAATCGAATCGAATCTAAAAGAATCGTATTGAATTGAATCGAGTCGAAAAGACTCGAATCAAAAAGACTCGAATCGAATTGAATCAAATCGAAAAGAATCTAATAGAAACCACTCGAACAGAATCAAATCGAAATGATTCAAAATGAATCGAATAGAATAGAATCGAAAAAAATCGAAACGAATCGAAACGAATCGAAACGAAATGAATCGAAGAGAATCGATTAGAATCGAAATGAAAAGAATCGTATTGAATCGAATCGAAAAGAATCAAATCAAATCGAATCGAAAGAATTGAATCAAATCGAAAAGAATCCAATCGAATCGAAAAGAATCGAACTGAATGGAATCAAATCGAAAAGAATCCAATCGAATCGAAAAGAATCGAATCAAATTGAATGGAATCGAAAAGAATCGAATTGAATCGAAAAGAATCGAAATGAAACAAATCAGATCAAATGGAAAAGCATCAAATCGAATTGAAAAGAATCGAATCGAATCAAAAAGACTCGAATCGAAAAGAATCGAATTGAAAAGAATCGAATCGAATTGAAAAGACTCGAATCGAATTAAAAATATCAAATCGAATCGAATCGCAAAGAATCGAATTGAAAAGACTCGAATTGAAACGAATCGATTTGAAACGAAAAGAATCGAATCGAATCGAATTGAATAGAAAAAAATCGAATAGAAAAGAAACGAACCGAAAAGAAAAGAATCAAATTGAATCAGTCGATTAAATTCTAGTGGAATCGAATCAAAAAGCATGAAATCGAGTCGAATCGAATCGAAAAGAATCGAATCGAATCGAAAAGAATCGAATTGTATCTAATCAAAAAGAATCGAATCGTATCGACTCGAATCGAAAAGAATCCAATTGCATCATCGAATGGAAACTAATCGAATTGAATAGAATCGAAAAGAATCGAATCGAATCAAATCGAAAACAATCAAATTGAATTGATCGAAAAGAATCGAATTGAATCAAATCGAATCGAAATGAAAAGAATCGAATCGATTCAAATAGAAAAGAATCGAATCGAAAAGAATCAAATCGACACGAAAAGAATCGAATCGAATCAAAAAGTATCGAATTGATTCGAAAACATTCGAATGGAAAAGAATCGAAATGAAATGAATCCGATCGAAATGAAAAGAATCTACTCGATTCGAATCCAAAAGAATCGAATCCAAAAGAATCGAATCGAATCCAAAAGAATCGAATTGAATTGAATCAAAAGAAATGAATTGAATTGAATCAAAAAGGAACTAATCGAATCAAATAGAAAAAACTCGAATAGAATCAAATCGAATCAAAAAGAATCGAATAGATTCGAATAAAAAAGAATCGAATTGAGGGATCCCTGGGTGGCGCTGCGGTGTAGCGCTTGCCTTTGGCCCAGGGCGCGATCCTGGAGACCCGGGATCGAATCCCACATCGGGCTCCTGGTGCATGGAGCCTGCTTCTCCCTCTGCCTGTGTCTCTGACTCTCTCTCTCTCTGTGACTATCATAAAAAAACGAATCGAATTGAATCGCGTTGAAAAAAATCATAAAGAGTCAAATCGAAAAGAATAAAATTCCATGTAACGAAAAGATTCGAATTGAAAAGAATCGAATCGAAACAAAAGAATCGAATCGACTGAATCAAAAAGAATCGAATCAAAACGAATCGAAAAGAAACAAATCAAGTAGAATCTAAAAGAATCGAATCGAATCAAATCGAAAAAATTCGAATAGAATTGAATCGAAAAGAATCAAAACGAATCGAACCGAAGAGAATCGATTCGAATCAAAATGAAAAGTATCGTATCAAATCGAATCGAAAAGAATCATATCAAATAGAATCGAAAGAATGGAATCAAATCTAAAACAATCGAATCGAATCGAAAAGAATCGGATTGAATGGAATAGAATCGAAAAGAATAGAATAGAATCGAAAGAAATCGAATAGAATCAAATCAAATCAAAAAGAATCGAATTGAATTGATCCTAACCAAAATAAGCGAAATGAATCGACTCGAACCGAAAAAAATCAAATCGAAAAGAATCTAATCTCAACGAAAATCATCGAAATGAATAGAATCGAAAAGAATCGAATTGAATCAAATCGAAAAGAATCGAATGGAATCCAATCGAAAAGAATCAAATTGATTCGAATCGAAACAAATTGAATCCAATCGAAAAGAATCTAATTGAATCGAATCGAAAAGAATCTAATTCAATCAAAACGAATCGATTCGAATGGAATAGAAAAGAATAGAATAGAATAGAATCGAAAAGAATCAAATCGAATCGAAAAGAATCGAATCGAAAAGAATTGAATCGAATCGAAAAGAAACGAATCGAACCGAATCAAAAAGAAAACAATCGAATCGAATCAAATACAAAAGAATCGCTTTGAATAGCATAGAATTGAAAAGAATCGAATCAATCGAATTGAAAACAATCGAATCGAAAAGAATCGAATCAAAAAAAGTCGAATCGAAACGAAAATTATCGAATCGAATCTAAAAGAATCGTATTGAATTGAATCGAGTCGAAAAGACTCGAATCAAAAAGACTCGAATCGAATTGAATCAAATCGAAAAGAATCTAATAGAAACCACTCGAACAGAATCAAATCGAAATGATTCAAAATGAATCGAATAGAATAGAATCGAAAAAAATCGAAACGAATCGAAACGAATCGAAACGAAATGAATCGAAGAGAATCGATTAGAATCGAAATGAAAAGAATCGTATTGAATCGAATCGAAAAGAATCAAATCAAATCGAATCGAAAGAATTGAATCAAATCGAAAAGAATCCAATCGAATCGAAAAGAATCGAACTGAATGGAATCAAATCGAAAAGAATCCAATCGAATCGAAAAGAATCGAATCAAATTGAATGGAATCGAAAAGAATCGAATTGAATCGAAAAGAATCGAAATGAAACAAATCAGATCAAATGGAAAAGCATCAAATCGAATTGAAAAGAATCGAATCGAATCAAAAAGACTCGAATCGAAAAGAATCGAATTGAAAAGAATCGAATCGAATTGAAAAGACTCGAATCGAATTAAAAATATCAAATCGAATCGAATCGCAAAGAATCGAATTGAAAAGACTCGAATTGAAACGAATCGATTTGAAACGAAAAGAATCGAATCGAATCGAATTGAATAGAAAAAAATCGAATAGAAAAGAATCGAACCGAAAAGAAAAGAATCAAATTGAATCAGTCGATTAAATTCTAGTCGAATCGAATCAAAAAGCATGAAATCGAGTCGAATCGAATCGAAAAGAATCGAATCGAATCGAAAAGAATCGAATTGTATCTAATCAAAAAGAATCGAATCGTATCGACTCGAATCGAAAAGAATCCAATTGCATCATCGAATGGAAACTAATCGAATTGAATAGAATCGAAAAGAATCGAATCGAATCAAATCGAAAACAATCAAATTGAATTGATCGAAAAGAATCGAATTGAATCAAATCGAATCGAAATGAAAAGAATCGAATCGATTCAAATAGAAAAGAATCGAATCGAAAAGAATCAAATCGACACGAAAAGAATCGAATCGAATCAAAAAGTATCGAATTGATTCGAAAACATTCGAATGGAAAAGAATCGAAATGAAATGAATCCGATCGAAATGAAAAGAATCTACTCGATTCGAATCCAAAAGAATCGAATCCAAAAGAATCGAATCGAATCCAAAAGAATCGAATTGAATTGAATCAAAAGAAATGAATTGAATTGAATCAAAAAGGAACTAATCGAATCAAATAGAAAAAACTCGAATAGAATCAAATCGAATCAAAAAGAATCGAATAGATTCGAATAAAAAAGAATCGAATTGAGGGATCCCTGGGTGGCGCTGCGGTGTAGCGCCTGCCTTTGGCCCAGGGCGCGATCCTGGAGACCCGGGATCGAATCCCACATCGGGCTCCTGGTGCATGGAGCCTGCTTCTCCCTCTGCCTGTGTCTCTGACTCTCTCTCTCTCTGTGACTATCATAAAAAAACGAATCGAATTGAATCGCGTTGAAAAAAATCATAAAGAGTCAAATCGAAAAGAATAAAATTCCATGTAACGAAAAGATTCGAATTGAAAAGAATCGAATCGAAACAAAAGAATCGAATCGACTGAATCAAAAAGAATCGAATCAAAACGAATCGAAAAGAAACAAATCAAGTAGAATCTAAAAGAATCGAATCGAATCAAATCGAAAAAATTCGAATAGAATTGAATCGAAAAGAATCAAAACGAATCGAACCGAAGAGAATCGATTCGAATCAAAATGAAAAGTATCGTATCAAATCGAATCGAAAAGAATCATATCAAATAGAATCGAAAGAATGGAATCAAATCTAAAACAATCGAATCGAATCGAAAAGAATCGGATTGAATGGAATAGAATCGAAAAGAATAGAATAGAATCGAAAGAAATCGAATAGAATCAAATCAAATCAAAAAGAATCGAATTGAATTGATCCTAACCAAAATAAGCGAAATGAATCGACTCGAACCGAAAAAAATCAAATCGAAAAGAATCTAATCTCAACGAAAATCATCGAAATGAATAGAATCGAAAAGAATCGAATTGAATCAAATCGAAAAGAATCGAATGGAATCCAATCGAAAAGAATCAAATTGATTCGAATCGAAACAAATTGAATCCAATCGAAAAGAATCTAATTGAATCGAATCGAAAAGAATCTAATTCAATCAAAACGAATCGATTCGAATGGAATAGAAAAGAATAGAATAGAATAGAATCGAAAAGAATCAAATCGAATCGAAAAGAATCGAATCGAAAAGAATTGAATCGAATCGAAAAGAAACGAATCGAACCGAATCAAAAAGAAAACAATCGAATCGAATCAAATACAAAAGAATCGCTTTGAATAGCATAGAATTGAAAAGAATCGAATCAATCGAATTGAAAACAATCGAATCGAAAAGAATCGAATCAAAAAAAGTCGAATCGAAACGAAAATTATCGAATCGAATCTAAAAGAATCGTATTGAATTGAATCGAGTCGAAAAGACTCGAATCAAAAAGACTCGAATCGAATTGAATCAAATCGAAAAGAATCTAATAGAAACCACTCGAACAGAATCAAATCGAAATGATTCAAAATGAATCGAATAGAATAGAATCGAAAAAAATCGAAACGAATCGAAACGAATCGAAACGAAATGAATCGAAGAGAATCGATTAGAATCGAAATGAAAAGAATCGTATTGAATCGAATCGAAAAGAATCAAATCAAATCGAATCGAAAGAATTGAATCAAATCGAAAAGAATCCAATCGAATCGAAAAGAATCGAACTGAATGGAATCAAATCGAAAAGAATCCAATCGAATCGAAAAGAATCGAATCAAATTGAATGGAATCGAAAAGAATCGAATTGAATCGAAAAGAATCGAAATGAAACAAATCAGATCAAATGGAAAAGCATCAAATCGAATTGAAAAGAATCGAATCGAATCAAAAAGACTCGAATCGAAAAGAATCGAATTGAAAAGAATCGAATCGAATTGAAAAGACTCGAATCGAATTAAAAATATCAAATCGAATCGAATCGCAAAGAATCGAATTGAAAAGACTCGAATTGAAACGAATCGATTTGAAACGAAAAGAATCGAATCGAATCGAATTGAATAGAAAAAAATCGAATAGAAAAGAATCGAACCGAAAAGAAAAGAATCAAATTGAATCAGTCGATTAAATTCTAGTGGAATCGAATCAAAAAGCATGAAATCGAGTCGAATCGAATCGAAAAGAATCGAATCGAATCGAAAAGAATCGAATTGTATCTAATCAAAAAGAATCGAATCGTATCGACTCGAATCGAAAAGAATCCAATTGCATCATCGAATGGAAACTAATCGAATTGAATAGAATCGAAAAGAATCGAATCGAATCAAATCGAAAACAATCAAATTGAATTGATCGAAAAGAATCGAATTGAATCAAATCGAATCGAAATGAAAAGAATCGAATCGATTCAAATAGAAAAGAATCGAATCGAAAAGAATCAAATCGACACGAAAAGAATCGAATCGAATCAAAAAGTATCGAATTGATTCGAAAACATTCGAATGGAAAAGAATCGAAATGAAATGAATCCGATCGAAATGAAAAGAATCTACTCGATTCGAATCCAAAAGAATCGAATCCAAAAGAATCGAATCGAATCCAAAAGAATCGAATTGAATTGAATCAAAAGAAATGAATTGAATTGAATCAAAAAGGAACTAATCGAATCAAATAGAAAAAACTCGAATAGAATCAAATCGAATCAAAAAGAATCGAATAGATTCGAATAAAAAAGAATCGAATTGAGGGATCCCTGGGTGGCGCTGCGGTGTAGCGCCTGCCTTTGGCCCAGGGCGCGATCCTGGAGACCCGGGATCGAATCCCACATCGGGCTCCTGGTGCATGGAGCCTGCTTCTCCCTCTGCCTGTGTCTCTGACTCTCTCTCTCTCTGTGACTATCATAAAAAAACGAATCGAATTGAATCGCGTTGAAAAAAATCATAAAGAGTCAAATCGAAAAGAATAAAATTCCATGTAACGAAAAGATTCGAATTGAAAAGAATCGAATCGAAACAAAAGAATCGAATCGACTGAATCAAAAAGAATCGAATCAAAACGAATCGAAAAGAAACAAATCAAGTAGAATCTAAAAGAATCGAATCGAATCAAATCGAAAAAATTCGAATAGAATTGAATCGAAAAGAATCAAAACGAATCGAACCGAAGAGAATCGATTCGAATCAAAATGAAAAGTATCGTATCAAATCGAATCGAAAAGAATCATATCAAATAGAATCGAAAGAATGGAATCAAATCTAAAACAATCGAATCGAATCGAAAAGAATCGGATTGAATGGAATAGAATCGAAAAGAATAGAATAGAATCGAAAGAAATCGAATAGAATCAAATCAAATCAAAAAGAATCGAATTGAATTGATCCTAACCAAAATAAGCGAAATGAATCGACTCGAACCGAAAAAAATCAAATCGAAAAGAATCTAATCTCAACGAAAATCATCGAAATGAATAGAATCGAAAAGAATCGAATTGAATCAAATCGAAAAGAATCGAATGGAATCCAATCGAAAAGAATCAAATTGATTCGAATCGAAACAAATTGAATCCAATCGAAAAGAATCTAATTGAATCGAATCGAAAAGAATCTAATTCAATCAAAACGAATCGATTCGAATGGAATAGAAAAGAATAGAATAGAATAGAATCGAAAAGAATCAAATCGAATCGAAAAGAATTGAATCGAATCGAAAAGAAACGAATCGAACCGAATCAAAAAGAAAACAATCGAATCGAATCAAATACAAAAGAATCGCTTTGAATAGCATAGAATTGAAAAGAATCGAATCAATCGAATTGAAAACAATCGAATCGAAAAGAATCGAATCAAAAAAAGTCGAATCGAAACGAAAATTATCGAATCGAATCTAAAAGAATCGTATTGAATTGAATCGAGTCGAAAAGACTCGAATCAAAAAGACTCGAATCGAATTGAATCAAATCGAAAAGAATCTAATAGAAACCACTCGAACAGAATCAAATCGAAATGATTCAAAATGAATCGAATAGAATAGAATCGAAAAAAATCGAAACGAATCGAAACGAATCGAAACGAAATGAATCGAAGAGAATCGATTAGAATCGAAATGAAAAGAATCGTATTGAATCGAATCGAAAAGAATCAAATCAAATCGAATCGAAAGAATTGAATCAAATCGAAAAGAATCCAATCGAATCGAAAAGAATCGAACTGAATGGAATCAAATCGAAAAGAATCCAATCGAATCGAAAAGAATCGAATCAAATTGAATGGAATCGAAAAGAATCGAATTGAATCGAAAAGAATCGAAATGAAACAAATCAGATCAAATGGAAAAGCATCAAATCGAATTGAAAAGAATCGAATCGAATCAAAAAGACTCGAATCGAAAAGAATCGAATTGAAAAGAATCGAATCGAATTGAAAAGACTCGAATCGAATTAAAAATATCAAATCGAATCGAATCGCAAAGAATCGAATTGAAAAGACTCGAATTGAAACGAATCGATTTGAAACGAAAAGAATCGAATCGAATCGAATTGAATAGAAAAAAATCGAATAGAAAAGAATCGAACCGAAAAGAAAAGAATCAAATTGAATCAGTCGATTAAATTCTAGTGGAATCGAATCAAAAAGCATGAAATCGAGTCGAATCGAATCGAAAAGAATCGAATCGAATCGAAAAGAATCGAATTGTATCTAATCAAAAAGAATCGAATCGTATCGACTCGAATCGAAAAGAATCCAATTGCATCATCGAATGGAAACTAATCGAATTGAATAGAATCGAAAAGAATCGAATCGAATCAAATCGAAAACAATCAAATTGAATTGATCGAAAAGAATCGAATTGAATCAAATCGAATCGAAATGAAAAGAATCGAATCGATTCAAATAGAAAAGAATCGAATCGAAAAGAATCAAATCGACACGAAAAGAATCGAATCGAATCAAAAAGTATCGAATTGATTCGAAAACATTCGAATGGAAAAGAATCGAAATGAAATGAATCCGATCGAAATGAAAAGAATCTACTCGATTCGAATCCAAAAGAATCGAATCCAAAAGAATCGAATCGAATCCAAAAGAATCGAATTGAATTGAATCAAAAGAAATGAATTGAATTGAATCAAAAAGGAACTAATCGAATCAAATAGAAAAAACTCGAATAGAATCAAATCGAATCAAAAAGAATCGAATAGATTCGAATAAAAAAGAATCGAATTGAGGGATCCCTGGGTGGCGCTGCGGTGTAGCGCCTGCCTTTGGCCCAGGGCGCGATCCTGGAGACCCGGGATCGAATCCCACATCGGGCTCCTGGTGCATGGAGCCTGCTTCTCCCTCTGCCTGTGTCTCTGACTCTCTCTCTCTCTGTGACTATCATAAAAAAACGAATCGAATTGAATCGCGTTGAAAAAAATCATAAAGAGTCAAATCGAAAAGAATAAAATTCCATGTAACGAAAAGATTCGAATTGAAAAGAATCGAATCGAAACAAAAGAATCGAATCGACTGAATCAAAAAGAATCGAATCAAAACGAATCGAAAAGAAACAAATCAAGTAGAATCTAAAAGAATCGAATCGAATCAAATCGAAAAAATTCGAATAGAATTGAATCGAAAAGAATCAAAACGAATCGAACCGAAGAGAATCGATTCGAATCAAAATGAAAAGTATCGTATCAAATCGAATCGAAAAGAATCATATCAAATAGAATCGAAAGAATGGAATCAAATCTAAAACAATCGAATCGAATCGAAAAGAATCGGATTGAATGGAATAGAATCGAAAAGAATAGAATAGAATCGAAAGAAATCGAATAGAATCAAATCAAATCAAAAAGAATCGAATTGAATTGATCCTAACCAAAATAAGCGAAATGAATCGACTCGAACCGAAAAAAATCAAATCGAAAAGAATCTAATCTCAACGAAAATCATCGAAATGAATAGAATCGAAAAGAATCGAATTGAATCAAATCGAAAAGAATCGAATGGAATCCAATCGAAAAGAATCAAATTGATTCGAATCGAAACAAATTGAATCCAATCGAAAAGAATCTAATTGAATCGAATCGAAAAGAATCTAATTCAATCAAAACGAATCGATTCGAATGGAATAGAAAAGAATAGAATAGAATAGAATCGAAAAGAATCAAATCGAATCGAAAAGAATTGAATCGAATCGAAAAGAAACGAATCGAACCGAATCAAAAAGAAAACAATCGAATCGAATCAAATACAAAAGAATCGCTTTGAATAGCATAGAATTGAAAAGAATCGAATCAATCGAATTGAAAACAATCGAATCGAAAAGAATCGAATCAAAAAAAGTCGAATCGAAACGAAAATTATCGAATCGAATCTAAAAGAATCGTATTGAATTGAATCGAGTCGAAAAGACTCGAATCAAAAAGACTCGAATCGAATTGAATCAAATCGAAAAGAATCTAATAGAAACCACTCGAACAGAATCAAATCGAAATGATTCAAAATGAATCGAATAGAATAGAATCGAAAAAAATCGAAACGAATCGAAACGAATCGAAACGAAATGAATCGAAGAGAATCGATTAGAATCGAAATGAAAAGAATCGTATTGAATCGAATCGAAAAGAATCAAATCAAATCGAATCGAAAGAATTGAATCAAATCGAAAAGAATCCAATCGAATCGAAAAGAATCGAACTGAATGGAATCAAATCGAAAAGAATCCAATCGAATCGAAAAGAATCGAATCAAATTGAATGGAATCGAAAAGAATCGAATTGAATCGAAAAGAATCGAAATGAAACAAATCAGATCAAATGGAAAAGCATCAAATCGAATTGAAAAGAATCGAATCGAATCAAAAAGACTCGAATCGAAAAGAATCGAATTGAAAAGAATCGAATCGAATTGAAAAGACTCGAATCGAATTAAAAATATCAAATCGAATCGAATCGCAAAGAATCGAATTGAAAAGACTCGAATTGAAACGAATCGATTTGAAACGAAAAGAATCGAATCGAATCGAATTGAATAGAAAAAAATCGAATAGAAAAGAATCGAACCGAAAAGAAAAGAATCAAATTGAATCAGTCGATTAAATTCTAGTGGAATCGAATCAAAAAGCATGAAATCGAGTCGAATCGAATCGAAAAGAATCGAATCGAATCGAAAAGAATCGAATTGTATCTAATCAAAAAGAATCGAATCGTATCGACTCGAATCGAAAAGAATCCAATTGCATCATCGAATGGAAACTAATCGAATTGAATAGAATCGAAAAGAATCGAATCGAATCAAATCGAAAACAATCAAATTGAATTGATCGAAAAGAATCGAATTGAATCAAATCGAATCGAAATGAAAAGAATCGAATCGATTCAAATAGAAAAGAATCGAATCGAAAAGAATCAAATCGACACGAAAAGAATCGAATCGAATCAAAAAGTATCGAATTGATTCGAAAACATTCGAATGGAAAAGAATCGAAATGAAATGAATCCGATCGAAATGAAAAGAATCTACTCGATTCGAATCCAAAAGAATCGAATCCAAAAGAATCGAATCGAATCCAAAAGAATCGAATTGAATTGAATCAAAAGAAATGAATTGAATTGAATCAAAAAGGAACTAATCGAATCAAATAGAAAAAACTCGAATAGAATCAAATCGAATCAAAAAGAATCGAATAGATTCGAATAAAAAAGAATCGAATTGAGGGATCCCTGGGTGGCGCTGCGGTGTAGCGCCTGCCTTTGGCCCAGGGCGCGATCCTGGAGACCCGGGATCGAATCCCACATCGGGCTCCTGGTGCATGGAGCCTGCTTCTCCCTCTGCCTGTGTCTCTGACTCTCTCTCTCTCTGTGACTATCATAAAAAAACGAATCGAATTGAATCGCGTTGAAAAAAATCATAAAGAGTCAAATCGAAAAGAATAAAATTCCATGTAACGAAAAGATTCGAATTGAAAAGAATCGAATCGAAACAAAAGAATCGAATCGACTGAATCAAAAAGAATCGAATCAAAACGAATCGAAAAGAAACAAATCAAGTAGAATCTAAAAGAATCGAATCGAATCAAATCGAAAAAATTCGAATAGAATTGAATCGAAAAGAATCAAAACGAATCGAACCGAAGAGAATCGATTCGAATCAAAATGAAAAGTATCGTATCAAATCGAATCGAAAAGAATCATATCAAATAGAATCGAAAGAATGGAATCAAATCTAAAACAATCGAATCGAATCGAAAAGAATCGGATTGAATGGAATAGAATCGAAAAGAATAGAATAGAATCGAAAGAAATCGAATAGAATCAAATCAAATCAAAAAGAATCGAATTGAATTGATCCTAACCAAAATAAGCGAAATGAATCGACTCGAACCGAAAAAAATCAAATCGAAAAGAATCTAATCTCAACGAAAATCATCGAAATGAATAGAATCGAAAAGAATCGAATTGAATCAAATCGAAAAGAATCGAATGGAATCCAATCGAAAAGAATCAAATTGATTCGAATCGAAACAAATTGAATCCAATCGAAAAGAATCTAATTGAATCGAATCGAAAAGAATCTAATTCAATCAAAACGAATCGATTCGAATGGAATAGAAAAGAATAGAATAGAATAGAATCGAAAAGAATCAAATCGAATCGAAAAGAATCGAATCGAAAAGAATTGAATCGAATCGAAAAGAAACGAATCGAACCGAATCAAAAAGAAAACAATCGAATCGAATCAAATACAAAAGAATCGCTTTGAATAGCATAGAATTGAAAAGAATCGAATCAATCGAATTGAAAACAATCGAATCGAAAAGAATCGAATCAAAAAAAGTCGAATCGAAACGAAAATTATCGAATCGAATCTAAAAGAATCGTATTGAATTGAATCGAGTCGAAAAGACTCGAATCAAAAAGACTCGAATCGAATTGAATCAAATCGAAAAGAATCTAATAGAAACCACTCGAACAGAATCAAATCGAAATGATTCAAAATGAATCGAATAGAATAGAATCGAAAAAAATCGAAACGAATCGAAACGAATCGAAACGAAATGAATCGAAGAGAATCGATTAGAATCGAAATGAAAAGAATCGTATTGAATCGAATCGAAAAGAATCAAATCAAATCGAATCGAAAGAATTGAATCAAATCGAAAAGAATCCAATCGAATCGAAAAGAATCGAACTGAATGGAATCAAATCGAAAAGAATCCAATCGAATCGAAAAGAATCGAATCAAATTGAATGGAATCGAAAAGAATCGAATTGAATCGAAAAGAATCGAAATGAAACAAATCAGATCAAATGGAAAAGCATCAAATCGAATTGAAAAGAATCGAATCGAATCAAAAAGACTCGAATCGAAAAGAATCGAATTGAAAAGAATCGAATCGAATTGAAAAGACTCGAATCGAATTAAAAATATCAAATCGAATCGAATCGCAAAGAATCGAATTGAAAAGACTCGAATTGAAACGAATCGATTTGAAACGAAAAGAATCGAATCGAATCGAATTGAATAGAAAAAAATCGAATAGAAAAGAATCGAACCGAAAAGAAAAGAATCAAATTGAATCAGTCGATTAAATTCTAGTGGAATCGAATCAAAAAGCATGAAATCGAGTCGAATCGAATCGAAAAGAATCGAATCGAATCGAAAAGAATCGAATTGTATCTAATCAAAAAGAATCGAATCGTATCGACTCGAATCGAAAAGAATCCAATTGCATCATCGAATGGAAACTAATCGAATTGAATAGAATCGAAAAGAATCGAATCGAATCAAATCGAAAACAATCAAATTGAATTGATCGAAAAGAATCGAATTGAATCAAATCGAATCGAAATGAAAAGAATCGAATCGATTCAAATAGAAAAGAATCGAATCGAAAAGAATCAAATCGACACGAAAAGAATCGAATCGAATCAAAAAGTATCGAATTGATTCGAAAACATTCGAATGGAAAAGAATCGAAATGAAATGAATCCGATCGAAATGAAAAGAATCTACTCGATTCGAATCCAAAAGAATCGAATCCAAAAGAATCGAATCGAATCCAAAAGAATCGAATTGAATTGAATCAAAAGAAATGAATTGAATTGAATCAAAAAGGAACTAATCGAATCAAATAGAAAAAACTCGAATAGAATCAAATCGAATCAAAAAGAATCGAATAGATTCGAATAAAAAAGAATCGAATTGAGGGATCCCTGGGTGGCGCTGCGGTGTAGCGCCTGCCTTTGGCCCAGGGCGCGATCCTGGAGACCCGGGATCGAATCCCACATCGGGCTCCTGGTGCATGGAGCCTGCTTCTCCCTCTGCCTGTGTCTCTGACTCTCTCTCTCTCTGTGACTATCATAAAAAAACGAATCGAATTGAATCGCGTTGAAAAAAATCATAAAGAGTCAAATCGAAAAGAATAAAATTCCATGTAACGAAAAGATTCGAATTGAAAAGAATCGAATCGAAACAAAAGAATCGAATCGACTGAATCAAAAAGAATCGAATCAAAACGAATCGAAAAGAAACAAATCAAGTAGAATCTAAAAGAATCGAATCGAATCAAATCGAAAAAATTCGAATAGAATTGAATCGAAAAGAATCAAAACGAATCGAACCGAAGAGAATCGATTCGAATCAAAATGAAAAGTATCGTATCAAATCGAATCGAAAAGAATCATATCAAATAGAATCGAAAGAATGGAATCAAATCTAAAACAATCGAATCGAATCGAAAAGAATCGGATTGAATGGAATAGAATCGAAAAGAATAGAATAGAATCGAAAGAAATCGAATAGAATCAAATCAAATCAAAAAGAATCGAATTGAATAGATCCTAACCAAAATAAGCGAAATGAATCGACTCGAACCGAAAAAAATCAAATCGAAAAGAATCTAATCTCAACGAAAATCATCGAAATGAATAGAATCGAAAAGAATCGAATTGAATCAAATCGAAAAGAATCGAATGGAATCCAATCGAAAAGAATCAAATTGATTCGAATCGAAACAAATTGAATCCAATCGAAAAGAATCTAATTGAATCGAATCGAAAAGAATCGAATTCAATCAAAACGAATCGATTCGAATGGAATAGAAAAGAATAGAATAGAATAGAATCGAAAAGAATCAAATCGAATCGAAAAGAATCGAATCGAAAAGAATTGAATCGAATCGAAAAGAAACGAATCGAACCGAATCAAAAAGAAAACAATCGAATCGAATCAAATACAAAAGAATCGCTTTGAATAGCATAGAATTGAAAAGAATCGAATCAATCGAATTGAAAACAATCGAATCGAAAAGAATCGAATCAAAAAAAGTCGAATCGAAACGAAAATTATCGAATCGAATCTAAAAGAATCGTATTGAATTGAATCGAGTCGAAAAGACTCGAATCAAAAAGACTCGAATCGAATTGAATCAAATCGAAAAGAATCTAATAGAAACCACTCGAACAGAATCAAATCGAAATGATTCAAAATGAATCGAATAGAATAGAATCGAAAAAAATCGAAACGAATCGAAACGAATCGAAACGAAATGAATCGAAGAGAATCGATTAGAATCGAAATGAAAAGAATCGTATTGAATCGAATCGAAAAGAATCAAATCAAATCGAATCGAAAGAATTGAATCAAATCGAAAAGCATCCAATCGAATCGAAAAGAATCGAACTGAATGGAATCAAATCGAAAAGAATCCAATCGAATCGAAAAGAATCGAATCAAATTGAATGGAATCGAAAAGAATCGAATTGAATCGAAAAGAATCGAAATGAAACAAATCAGATCAAATGGAAAAGCATCAAATCGAATTGAAAAGAATCGAATCGAATCAAAAAGACTCGAATCGAAAAGAATCGAATTGAAAAGAATCGAATCGAATTGAAAAGACTCGAATCGAATTAAAAATATCAAATCGAATCGAATCGCAAAGAATCGAATTGAAAAGACTCGAATTGAAACGAATCGATTTGAAACGAAAAGAATCGAATCGAATCGAATTGAATAGAAAAAAATCGAATAGAAAAGAATCGAACCGAAAAGAAAAGAATCAAATTGAATCAGTCGATTAAATTCTAGTGGAATCGAATCAAAAAGCATGAAATCGAGTCGAATCGAATCGAAAAGAATCGAATCGAATCGAAAAGAATCGAATTGTATCTAATCAAAAAGAATCGAATCGTATCGACTCGAATCGAAAAGAATCCAATTGCATCATCGAATGGAAACTAATCGAATTGAATAGAATCGAAAAGAATCGAATCGAATCAAATCGAAAACAATCAAATTGAATTGATCGAAAAGAATCGAATTGAATCAAATCGAATCGAAATGAAAAGAATCGAATCGATTCAAATAGAAAAGAATCGAATCGAAAAGAATCAAATCGACACGAAAAGAATCGAATCGAATCAAAAAGTATCGAATTGATTCGAAAACATTCGAATGGAAAAGAATCGAAATGAAATGAATCCGATCGAAATGAAAAGAATCTACTCGATTCGAATCCAAAAGAATCGAATCCAAAAGAATCGAATCGAATCCAAAAGAATCGAATTGAATTGAATCAAAAGAAATGAATTGAATTGAATCAAAAAGGAACTAATCGAATCAAATAGAAAAAACTCGAATAGAATCAAATCGAATCAAAAAGAATCGAATAGATTCGAATAAAAAAGAATCGAATTGAGGGATCCCTGGGTGGCGCTGCGGTGTAGCGCCTGCCTTTGGCCCAGGGCGCGATCCTGGAGACCCGGGATCGAATCCCACATCGGGCTCCTGGTGCATGGAGCCTGCTTCTCCCTCTGCCTGTGTCTCTGACTCTCTCTCTCTCTGTGACTATCATAAAAAAACGAATCGAATTGAATCGCGTTGAAAAAAATCATAAAGAGTCAAATCGAAAAGAATAAAATTCCATGTAACGAAAAGATTCGAATTGAAAAGAATCGAATCGAAACAAAAGAATCGAATCGACTGAATCAAAAAGAATCGAATCAAAACGAATCGAAAAGAAACAAATCAAGTAGAATCTAAAAGAATCGAATCGAATCAAATCGAAAAAATTCGAATAGAATTGAATCGAAAAGAATCAAAACGAATCGAACCGAAGAGAATCGATTCGAATCAAAATGAAAAGTATCGTATCAAATCGAATCGAAAAGAATCATATCAAATAGAATCGAAAGAATGGAATCAAATCTAAAACAATCGAATCGAATCGAAAAGAATCGGATTGAATGGAATAGAATCGAAAAGAATAGAATAGAATCGAAAGAAATCGAATAGAATCAAATCAAATCAAAAAGAATCGAATTGAATTGATCCTAACCAAAATAAGCGAAATGAATCGACTCGAACCGAAAAAAATCAAATCGAAAAGAATCTAATCTCAACGAAAATCATCGAAATGAATAGAATCGAAAAGAATCGAATTGAATCAAATCGAAAAGAATCGAATGGAATCCAATCGAAAAGAATCAAATTGAGTCGACTCGAAACAAATTGAATCCAATCGAAAAGAATCTAATTGAATCGAATCGAAAAGAATCTAATTCAATCAAAACGAATCGATTCGAATGGAATAGAAAAGAATAGAATAGAATAGAATCGAAAAGAATCAAATCGAATCGAAAAGAATCGAATCGAAAAGAATTGAATCGAATCGAAAAGAAACGAATCGAACCGAATCAAAAAGAAAACAATCGAATCGAATCAAATACAAAAGAATCGCTTTGAATAGCATAGAATTGAAAAGAATCGAATCAATCGAATTGAAAACAATCGAATCGAAAAGAATCGAATCAAAAAAAGTCGAATCGAAACGAAAATTATCGAATCGAATCTAAAAGAATCGTATTGAATTGAATCGAGTCGAAAAGACTCGAATCAAAAAGACTCGAATCGAATTGAATCAAATCGAAAAGAATCTAATAGAAACCACTCGAACAGAATCAAATCGAAATGATTCAAAATGAATCGAATAGAATAGAATCGAAAAAAATCGAAACGAATCGAAACGAATCGAAACGAAATGAATCGAAGAGAATCGATTAGAATCGAAATGAAAAGAATCGTATTGAATCGAATCGAAAAGAATCAAATCAAATCGAATCGAAAGAATTGAATCAAATCGAAAAGAATCCAATCGAATCGAAAAGAATCGAACTGAATGGAATCAAATCGAAAAGAATCCAATCGAATCGAAAAGAATCGAATCAAATTGAATGGAATCGAAAAGAATCGAATTGAATCGAAAAGAATCGAAATGAAACAAATCAGATCAAATGGAAAAGCATCAAATCGAATTGAAAAGAATCGAATCGAATCAAAAAGACTCGAATCGAAAAGAATCGAATTGAAAAGAATCGAATCGAATTGAAAAGACTCGAATCGAATTAAAAATATCAAATCGAATCGAATCGCAAAGAATCGAACTGAAAAGACTCGAATTGAAACGAATCGATTTGAAACGAAAAGAATCGAATCGAATCGAATTGAATAGAAAAAATCGAATAGAAAAGAATCGAACCGAAAAGAAAAGAATCAAATTGAATCAGTCGATTAAATTCTAGTGGAATCGAATCAAAAAGCATGAAATCGAGTCGAATCGAATCGAAAAGAATCGAATCGAATCGAAAAGAATCGAATTGTATCTAATCAAAAAGAATCGAATCGTATCGACTCGAATCGAAAAGAATCCAATTGCTTCATCGAATGGAAACTAATCGAATTGAATAGAATAGAAAAGAATCGAATCGAATCAAATCGAAAACAAATTGATCGAAAAGAATCGAATTGAATCGAAATGAAAAGAATCGAATCGATTCAAATAGAAAAGAATCGAATCGAAAAGAATCAAATCGACACGAAAAGAATCGAATCGAATCAAAAAGTATCGAATTGATTCGAAAATATTCGATTCGAAAAGAATCGAATTGAAATGAATCCGATCGAAATGGAAAGAATCTACTCGATTCGAATCCAAAAGAATCGAATCCAAAAGAATCGAATCGAATCCAAAAGAATCGAATTGAATTGAATCAAAAGAAATGAATTGAATTGAATCAAAAAGGAACTAATCGAATCAAATCGAAAAAAATCGAATAGAATCAAAAAGAATCGAATAGATTCGAATAAAAAAGAATCGAATTGAGGGATCCCTGGGTGGCGCTGCGGTTTAGCGCCTGCCTTTGGCCCAGGGCGCGATCCTGGAGACCCGGGATCGAATCAAATCGAAAAGAATCGAATTCCATGTAACGAAAAGATTCGAATTGAACGAATCGAATCGAAACAAAAGAATCGAATCGAATCGACATGAATCAAAAAGAATCGAATCAAAACGAATCGAAAAGAAACAAATCAAGTAGAATCTAAAAGAATCGAATCGAATCAAATCGAAAAAATTCGAATAGAATTGAATCGAAAAGAATCAAAACGAATCGAACCGAAGAGAATCGATTCGAATCAAAATAAAAAGTATCGTATCAAATCGAATCGAAAAGAATCATATCAAATAGAATCGAAAGAATGGAATCAAATCCAAAACAATCGAATCGAATCGAAAAGAATCGAATTGAACGGAATGGAATCGAAAAGAATACAATAGAATAGAATCGAAAGAAATCGAATAGAAACAAATCAAATCAAAAAGAATCGAATTGAATTGATCCTAACCAAAATAAGCGAAATGAATCGACTCGAACCGAAAAAAATCAAATCGAAAAGAATCTAATCTCAACGAAAATAATCGAAATGAATAGAATCGAAAAGAATCGAATTGAATCAAATCGAAAAGAATCGAATGGAATCCAATCGAAAAGAACCAAATTGATTCGAATCGAAACAAATTGAATCCAATCGAAAAGAATCTAATTGAATCGAATCGAAAAGAATCGAATTCAATCAAAACGAATCGATTCGAATGGAATAGAATGTAATAGAATAGAATCGAAAAGAATCAAATCGAATCGAAAAGAATTGAATCGAATCGAAAAGAAACGAATCGAACCGAATCAAAAACAATCGAATCGAATCAAATACAAAAGAATCGCTTTGAATAGCATAGAATTGTAAAGAATCGAATCAATCGAACTGAAAACAATCGAATCGAAAAGAATCGAATCAAAAAAAGTCGAATCAAAACGAAAACAATCGAATCGAATCGAATCTAAAAGAATCGTATTGAATTGAATCGAGTCGAAAAGACTCGAATCAAAAAGACTCGAATCGAATTGAATCAAATCGAAAAGAATGTAATAGAAACCACTCGAACAGAATCAAATCGAAATGATTCAAAATGAATCGAATAGAATAGAATCGAAAAAAATCGAATAGAATCGAAACGAATCGAAACGAAATGAATCGAAGAGAATCGATTAGAAACGAAATGAAAAGAATCGTATTGAATCGAATCGAAAAGAATCAAATCAAATCGAATCGAAAGAATTGAATCAAATCGAAAAGAATCCAATCGAATCGAAAAGAATCGAACTGAATGGAATCAAATCGAAAAGAATCCAATCGAAAAGAAAAGAATCGAATCAAATTTAATGGAATCGAAAAGAATCGAATTGAATCGAAAAGAATCGAAATGAAACAAATCAGATCAAATGGAAAAGCATCAAATCGAATTGAAAAGAATCGAATCGAATCGAAATGAATCGAATCAAAAAGACTCGAATCGAAAAGAATCGAATTGAAAAGAATCGAATCGAATCGAAAAGACTCGAATCGAATTAAAAATATCAAATCGAATCGAATCGCAAAGAATCGAACTGAAAAGACTCGAATTGAAACGAATCGATTTGAAACGACAAGAATCGAATCGAATCAAATTGAAAGAATCGAATTGAATAGAAAAAAATCGAATAGAAAAGAATCGAACCGAAAAGAAAAGAATCAAATTGAATCAGTCGATTAAATTCTAGTCGAATCGAATCAAAAAGCATGAAATCGAGTCGAATCGAATCGAATCGAAAAGAATCGAATTGTATCTAATCGAAAAGAATCTAATCTCAACGAAAATAATCGAAATGAATAGAATCGAAAAGAATCGAATTGAATCAAATCGAAAAGAATCGAATGGAATCCAATCGAAAAGAACCAAATTGATTCGAATCGAAACAAATTGAATCCAATCGAAAAGAATCTAATTGAATCGAATCGAAAAGAATAGAATTCAATCAAAACGAATCGATTCGAATGGAATAGAAAGTAATAGAATAGAATCGAAAAGAATCAAATCGAATCGAAAAGAATCGAATCGAAAAGAATTGAATCGAATCGAAAAGAAACGAATCGAACCGAATCAAAAAGAAAACAATCGAATCGAATCAAATACAAAAGAATCGCTTTGAATAGCATAGAATTGTAAAGAATCGAATCAATCGAACTGAAAACAATCGAATCGAAAAGAATCGAATCAAAAAAAGTCGAATCGAAACGAAAACAATCGAATCGAATCGAATCTAAAAGAATCGTATTGAATTGAATCGAGTCGAAAAGACTCGAATCAAAAAGACTCGAATCGAATTGAATCAAATCGAAAAGAATCTAATAGAAACCACTCGAACAGAATCAAATCGAAATGATTCAAAATGAATCGAATAGAATAGAATCGAAAAAATCGAATAGAATCGAAACGAATCGAAACGAAATGAATCGAAGAGAATCGATTAGAAACGAAATGAAAAGAATCGTATTGAATCGAATCGAAAAGAATCAAATCAAATCGAATCGAAAGAATTGAATCAAATCGAAAAGAATCCAATCGAATCGAAAAGAATCGAACTGAATGGAATCAAATCGAAAAGAATCCAATCGAAAAGAAAAGAATCGAATCAAATTTAATGGAATCGAAAAGAATCGAATTGAATCGAAAAGAATCGAAATGAAACAAATCAGATCAAATGGAAAAGATCAAATCGAATTGAAAAGAATCGAATCGAATCGAAATGAATCGAATCAAAAAGACTCGAATCGAAAAGAATCGAAATGAAAAGAATCGAATCGAATCGAAAAGACTCGAATTGAATTAAAAATATCAAATCGAATCGAATCGCAAAGAATCGAACTGAAAAGACTCGAATTGAAACGAATCGATTTGAAACGACAAGAATCGAATCGAATCGAATTGAAAGAATCGAATTGAATAGAAAAAAATCGAATAGAAAAGAATCGAACCGAAAAGAAAAGAATCAAATTGAATCAGTCGATTAAATTCTAGTCGAATCGAATCAAAAAGCATGAAATCGAGTCGAATCGAATCGAAAAGAATCGAATCGAATCGAAAAGAATCGAATTGTATCTAATCGAAAAGAATCTAATCTCAACGAAAATAATCGAAATGAATAGAATCGAAAAGAATCGAATTGAATCAAATCGAAAAGAATCGAATGGAATTCAATCGAAAAGAACCAAATTGATTCGAATCGAAACAAATTGAATCCAATCGAAAAGAATCTAATTGAATCGAATCGAAAAGAATCGAATTCAATCAAAACGAATCGATTCGAATGGAATAGAAAGTAATAGAATAGAATCGAAAAGAATCAAATCGAATCGAAAAGAATCGAATCGAAAAGAATTGAATCGAATCGAAAAGAAACGAATCGAACCGAATCAAAAAGAAAACAATCGAATCGAATCAAATACAAAAGAATCGCTTTGAATAGCATAGAATTGTAAAGAATCGAATCAATCGAACTGAAAACAATCGAATCGAAAAGAATCGAATCAAAAAAAGTCGAATCGAAACGAAAACAATCGAATCGAATCGAATCTAAAAGAATCGTATTGAATTGAATCGAGTCGAAAAGACTCGAATCAAAAAGACTCGAATCGAATTGAATCAAATCGAAAAGAATGTAATAGAAACCACTCGAACAGAATCAAATCGAAATGATTCAAAATGAATCGAATAGAATAGAATCGAAAAAAATCGAATAGAATCGAAACGAATCGAAACGAAATGAATCGAAGAGAATCGATTAGAAACGAAATGAAAAGAATCGTATTGAATCGAATCGAAAAGAATCAAATCAAATCGAATCGAAAGAATTGAATCAAATCGAAAAGAATCCAATCGAATCGAAAAGAATCGAACTGAATGGAATCAAATCGAAAAGAATCCAATCGAAAAGAAAAGAATCGAATCAAATTTAATGGAATCGAAAAGAATCGAATTGAATCGAAAAGAATCGAAATGAAACAAATCAGATCAAATGGAAAAGCATCAAATCGAATTGAAAAGAATCGAATCGAATCGAAATGAATCGAATCAAAAAGACTCGAATCGAAAAGAATCGAATTGAAAAGAATCGAATCGAATCGAAAAGACTCGAATCGAATTAAAAATATCAAATCGAATCGAATCGCAAAGAATCGAACTGAAAAGACTCGAATTGAAACGAATCGATTTGAAACGACAAGAATCGAATCGAATCGAATTGAAAGAATCGAATTGAATAGAAAAAAATCGAATAGAAAAGAATCGAACCGAAAAGAAAAGAATCAAATTGAATCAGTCGATTAAATTCTAGTCGAATCGAATCAAAAAGCATGAAATCGAGTCGAATCGAATCGAAAAGAATCGAATCGAATCGAAAAGAATCGAATTGTATCTAATCGAAAAGAATCTAATCTCAACGAAAATAATCGAAATGAATAGAATCGAAAAGAATCGAATTGAATCAAATCGAAAAGAATCGAATGGAATTCAATCGAAAAGAACCAAATTGATTCGAATCGAAACAAATTGAATCCAATCGAAAAGAATCTAATTGAATCGAATCGAAAAGAATCGAATTCAATCAAAACGAATCGATTCGAATGGAATAGAAAGTAATAGAATAGAATCGAAAAGAATCAAATCGAATCGAAAAGAATCGAATCGAAAAGAATTGAATCGAATCGAAAAGAAACGAATCGAACCGAATCAAAAAGAAAACAATCGAATCGAATCAAATACAAAAGAATCGCTTTGAATAGCATAGAATTGTAAAGAATCGAATCAATCGAACTGAAAACAATCGAATCGAAAAGAATCGAATCAAAAAAAGTCGAATCGAAACGAAAACAATCGAATCGAATCTAAAAGAATCGTATTGAATTGAATCGAGTCGAAAAGACTCGAATCAAAAAGACTCGAATCGAATTGAATCAAATCGAAAAGAATGTAATAGTAACCACTCGAACAGAATCAAATCGAAATGATTCAAAATGAATCGAATAGAATAGAATCGAAAAAAATCGAATAGAATCGAAACGAATCGAAACGAAATGAATCGAAGAGAATCGATTAGAAACGAAATGAAAAGAATCGTATTGAATCGAATCGAAAAGAATCAAATCAAATCGAATCGAAAGAATTGAATCAAATCGAAAAGAATCCAATCGAATCGAAAAGAATCGAACTGAATGGAATCAAATCGAAAAGAATCCAATCGAAAAGAAAAGAATCGAATCAAATTTAATGGAATCGAAAAGAATCGAATTGAATCGAAAAGAATCGAAATGAAACAAATCAGATCAAATGGAAAAGCATCAAATCGAATTGAAAAGAATCGAATCGAATCGAAATGAATCGAATCAAAAAGACTCGAATCGAAAAGAATCGAATTGAAAAGAATCGAATCGAATCGAAAAGACTCGAATCGAATTAAAAATATCAAATCGAATCGAATCGCAAAGAATCGAATTGAAAAGACTCGAATTGAAACGAATCGATTTGAAACGACAAGAATCGAATCGAATCGAATTGAAAGAATCGAATTGAATAGAAAAAAATCGAATAGGAAAGAATCGAACCGAAAAGAAAAGAATCAAATTGAATCAGTCGATTAAATTCTAGTCGAATCGAATCAAAAAGCATGAAATCGAGTCGAATCGAATCGAAAAGAATCGAATCGAATCGAAAAGAATCGAATTGTATCTAATCGAAAAGAATCTAATCTCAACGAAAATAATCGAAATGAATAGAATCGAAAAGAATCGAATTGAATCAAATCGAAAAGAATCGAATGGAATTCAATCGAAAAGAACCAAATTGATTCGAATCGAAACAAATTGAATCCAATCGAAAAGAATCTAATTGAATCGAATCGAAAAGAATCGAATTCAATCAAAACGAATCGATTCGAATGGAATAGAAAGTAATAGAATAGAATCGAAAAGAATCAAATCGAATCGAAAAGAATCGAATCGAAAAGAATTGAATCGAATCGAAAAGAAACGAATCGAACCGAATCAAAAAGAAAACAATCGAATCGAATCAAATACAAAAGAATCGCTTTGAATAGCATAGAATTGTAAAGAATCGAATCAATCGAACTGAAAACAATCGAATCGAAAAGAATCGAATCAAAAAAAGTCGAATCGAAACGAAAACAATCGAATCGAATCGAATCTAAAAGAATCGTATTGAATTGAATCGAGTCGAAAAGACTCGAATCAAAAAGACTCGAATCGAATTGAATCAAATCGAAAAGAATGTAATAGTAACCACTCGAACAGAATCAAATCGAAATGATTCAAAATGAATCGAATAGAATAGAATCGAAAAAAATCGAATAGAATCGAAACGAATCGAAACGAAATGAATCGAAGAGAATCGATTAGAAACGAAATGAAAAGAATCGTATTGAATCGAATCGAAAAGAATCAAATCAAATCGAATCGAAAGAATTGAATCAAATCGAAAAGAATCCAATCGAATCGAAAAGAATCGAACTGAATGGAATCAAATCGAAAAGAATCCAATCGAAAAGAAAAGAATCGAATCAAATTTAATGGAATCGAAAAGAATCGAATTGAATCGAAAAGAATCGAAATGAAACAAATCAGATCAAATGGAAAAGCATCAAATCGAATTGAAAAGAATCGAATCGAATCGAAATGAATCGAATCAAAAAGACTCGAATCGAAAAGAATCGAATTGAAAAGAATCGAATCGAATCGAAAAGACTCGAATCGAATTAAAAATATCAAATCGAATCGAATCGCAAAGAATCGAACTGAAAAGACTCGAATTGAAACGAATCGATTTGAAACGACAAGAATCGAATCGAATCGAATTGAAAGAATCGAATTGAATAGAAAAAAATCGAATAGAAAAGAATCGAACCGAAAAGAAAAGAATCAAATTGAATCAGTCGATTAAATTCTAGTCGAATCGAATCAAAAAGCATGAAATCGAGTCGAATCGAATCGAAAAGAATCGAATCGAATCGAAAAGAATCGAATTGTATCTAATCAAAAAGAATCGTATCGTATCGACTCGAATCGAAAAGAATCCAATTGCATCATCGAATGGAAACTAATCGAATTGAATACAATAGAAAAGAATCGAATCGAATCAAATCGAAAACAATCAAATTGAATTGATCGAAAAGAATCGAATTGAATGAAATCGAATCGAAATGAAAAGAATCGAATCGATTCAAATAGAAAAGAATCGAATCGAAAAGAATCAAATCGACACGAAAAGAATCGAATCGAATCAAAAAGTATCGAATTGATTCGAAAATATTCGATTCGAAAAGAATCGAATTGAAATGAATCCGATCGAAATGGAAAGAATCTACTCGATTCGAATCCAAAAGAATCGAATCGAATCCAAAAGAATCGAATTGAATTGAATCAAAAGAAATGAATTGAATTGAATCAAAAAGGAACTAATCGAATCAAATCGAAAAAAATCGAATAGAATCAAAAAGAATCGAATAGATTCGAATAAAAAAGAATCGAATTGAGGGATCCCTGGGTGGCGCTGCGGTTTAGCGCCTGCCTTTGGCCCAGGGCGCGATCCTGGAGACCCGGGATCGAGTCAAATCGAAAAGAATCGAATTCCATGTAACGAAAAGATTCGAATTGAAAAGAATCGAATCGAAACAAAAGAATCGAATCGAATCGACATGAATCAAAAAGAATCGAATCAAAACGAATCGAAAAGAAACAAATCAAGTAGAATCTAAAAGAATCGAATCGAATCAAATCGAAAAAATTCGAATAGAATTGAATCGAAAAGAATCAAAACGAATCGAACCGAAGAGAATCGATTCGAATCAAAATGAAAAGTATCGTATCAAAACGAATCGAAAAGAATCATATCAAATAGAATCGAAAGAATGGAATCAAATCCAAAACAATCGAATCGAATCGAAAAGAATCGGATTGAATGGAATAGAATCGAAAAGAATACAATAGAATAGAATCGAAAGAAATCGAATAGAAACAAATCAAATCAAAAAGAATCGAATTGAATTGATCCTAACCAAAATAAGCGAAATGAATCGAATCGAACCGAAAAAAATCAAATCGAAAAGAATCTAATCTCAACGAAAATAATCGAAATGAATAGAATCGAAAAGAATCGAATTGAATCAAATCGAAAAGAATCGAATGGAATCCAATCGAAAAGAACCAAATTGATTCGAATCGAAACAAATTGAATCCAATCGAAAAGAATCTAATTGAATCGAATCGAAAAGAATCAAATTCAATCAAAACGAATCGATTCGAATGGAATAGAAAGTAATAGAATAGAATCGAAAAGAATCAAATCGAATCGAAAAGAATCGAATCGAAAAGAATTGAATCGAATCGAAAAGAAACGAATCGAACCGAATCAAAAAGAAAACAATCGAATAGAATCAAATACAAAAGAATCGCTTTGAATAGCATAGAATTGTAAAGAATCGAATCAATCGAACTGAAAACAATCGAATCGAAAAGAATCGAATCAAAAAAAGTCGAATCGAAACGAAAACAATCGAATCGAATCGAATCTAAAAGAATCGTATTGAATTGAATCGAGTCGAAAAGACTCGAATCAAAAAGACTCGAATCGAATTGAATCAAATCGAAAAGAATCTAATAGAAACCACTCGAACAGAATCAAATCGAAATGATTCAAAATGAATCGAATAGAATAGAATCGAAAAAATCGAATAGAATCGAAACGAATCGAAACGAAATGAATCGAAGAGAATCGATTAGAAACGAAATGAAAAGAATCGTATTGAATCGAATCGAAAAGAATCAAATCAAATCGAATCGAAAGAATTGAATCAAATCGAAAAGAATCCAATCGAATCGAAAAGAATCGAACTGAATGGAATCAAATCGAAAAGAATCCAATCGAAAAGAAAAGAATCGAATCAAATTTAATGGAATCGAAAAGAATCGAATTGAATCGAAAAGAATCGAAATGAAACAAATCAGATCAAATGGAAAAGCATCAAATCGAATTGAAAAGAATCGAATCGAATCGAAATGAATCGAATCAAAAAGACTCGAATCGAAAAGAATCGAATTGAAAAGAATCGAATCGAATCGAAAAGACTCGAATCGAATTAAAAATATCAAATCGAATCGAATCGCAAAGAATCGAACTGAAAAGACTCGAATTGAAACGAATCGATTTGAAACGACAAGAATCGAATCGAATCGAATTGAATAGAAAAAAATCGAATAGAAAAGAATCGAACCGAAAAGAAAAGAATCAAATTGAATCAGTCGATTAAATTCTAGTCGAATCGAATCAAAAAGCATGAAATCGAGTCGAATCGAATCGAAAAGAATCGAATCGAATCGAAAAGAATCGAATTGTATCTAATCAAAAAGAATCGTATCGTATCGACTCGAATCGAAAAGAATCCAATTGCATCATCGAATGGAAACTAATCGAATTGAATAGAATAGAAAAGAATCAAATCGAATCTAATCGAAAACAATCAAATTGAATTGATCGAAAAGAATCGAATTGAAACAAATCGAATCGAAATGAAAAGAATCTAATCGATTCAAATAGAAAAGAATCGAATCGAAAAGAATCAAATCGACACGAAAAGAATCGAATCGAATCAAAAAGTATCGAATTGATTCGAAAATATTCAATTCGAAAAGAATCGAATTGAAATGAATCCGATCGAAATGGAAAGAATCTACTCGATTCGAATCCAAAAGAATCGAATCCAAAAGAATCGAATCGAATCCAAAAGAATCGAATTGAATTGAATCAAAAGAAATGAATTGAATTGAATCAAAAAGGAACTAATCGAATCAAATCGAAAAAAATCGAATAGAATCAAAAAGAATCGAATAGATTCGAATAAAAAAGAATCGAATTGAGGGATCCCTGGGTGGCGCTGCGGTTTAGCGCCTGCCTTTGGCCCAGGGAGCGATCCTGGAGACCCGGGATCGAGTCAAATCGAAAAGAATCGAATTCCATGTAACGAAAAGATTCGAATTGAAAAGAATCGAATCGAAACAAAAGAATCGAATCGAATCGACATGAATCAAAAAGAATCGAATCAAAACGAATCGAAAAGAAACAAATCAAGTAGAATCTAAAAGAATCGAATCGAATCAAATCGAAAAAATTCGAATAGAATTGAATCGAAAAGAATCAAAACGAATCGAACCGAAGAGAATCGATTCGAATCAAAATGAAAAGTATCGTATCAAATCGAATCGAAAAGAATCATATCAAATAGAATCGAAAGAATGGAATCAAATCCAAAACAATCGAATCGAATCGAAAAGAATCGGATTGAATGGAATAGAATCGAAAAGAATACAATAGAATAGAATCGAAAGAAATCGAATAGAAACAAATCAAATCAAAAAGAATCGAATTGAATTGATCCTAACCAAAATAAGCGAAATGAATCGACTCGAACCGAAAAAAATCAAATCGAAAAGAATCTAATCTCAACGAAAATAATCGAAATGAATAGAATCGAAAAGAATCGAATTGAATCAAATCGAAAAGAATCGAATGGAATCCAATCGAAAAGAACCAAATTGATTCGCATCGAAACAAATTGAATCCAATCGAAAAGAATCTAATTGAATCGAATCGAAAAGAATCGAATTCAATCAAAACGAATCGATTCGAATGGAATAGAAAGTAATAGAATAGAATCGAAAAGAATCAAATCGAATCGAAAAGAATCGAATCGAAAAGAATTGAATCGAATCGAAAAGAAACGAATCGAACCGAATCAAAAAGAAAACAATCGAATCGAATCAAATACAAAAGAATCGCTTTGAATAGCATAGAATTGTAAAGAATCGAATCAATCGAACTGAAAACAATCGAATCGAAAAGAATCGAATCAAAAAAAGTCGAATCGAAACGAAAACAATCGAATCGAATCGAATCTAAAAGAATCGTATTGAATTGAATCGAGTCGAAAAGACTCGAATCAAAAAGACTCGAATCGAATTGAATCAAATCGAAAAGAATCTAATAGAAACCACTCGAACAGAATCAAATCGAAATGATTCAAAATGAATCGAATAGAATAGAATCGAAAAAATCGAATAGAATCGAAACGAATCGAAACGAAATGAATCGAAGAGAATCGATTAGAAACGAAATGAAAAGAATCGTATTGAATCGAATCGAAAAGAATCAAATCAAATCGAATCGAAAGAATTGAATCAAATCGAAAAGAATCCAATCGAATCGAAAAGAATCGAACTGAATGGAATCAAATCGAAAAGAATCCAATCGAAAAGAAAAGAATCGAATCAAATTTAATGGAATCGAAAAGAATCGAATTGAATCGAAAAGAATCGAAATGAAACAAATCAGATCAAATGGAAAAGCATCAAATCGAATTGAAAAGAATCGAATCGAATCGAAATGAATCGAATCAAAAAGACTCGAATCGAAAAGAATCGAATTGAAAAGAATCGAATCGAATCGAAAAGACTCGAATCGAATTAAAAATATCAAATCGAATCGAATCGCAAAGAATCGAACTGAAAAGACTCGAATTGAAACGAATCGATTTGAAACGACAAGAATCGAATCGAATCGAATTGAAAGAATCGAATTGAATAGAAAAAAATCGAATAGAAAAGAATCGAACCGAAAAGAAAAGAATCAAATTGAATCAGTCGATTAAATTCTAGTCGAATCGAATCAAAAAGCATGAAATCGAGTCGAATCGAATCGAAAAGAATCGAATCGAATCGAAAAGAATCGAATTGTATCTAATCAAAAAGAATCGTATCGTATCGACTCGAATCGAAAAGAATCCAATTGCATCATCGAATGGAAACTAATCGAATTGAATAGAATAGAAAAGAATCGAATCGAATCAAATCGAAAACAAATTGAATTGATCGAAAAGAATCGAATTGAATGAAATCGAATCGAAATGAAAAGAATCGAATCGATTCAAATAGAAAAGAATCGAATCGAAAAGAATCAAATCGACACGAAAAGAATCGAATCGAATCAAAAAGTATCGAATTGATTCGAAAATATTCGATTCGAAAAGAATCGAATTGAAATGAATCCGATCGAAATGGAAAGAATCTACTCGATTCGAATCCAAAAGAATCGAATCCAAAAGAATCGAATCGAATCCAAAAGAATCGAATTGAATTGAATCAAAAGAAATGAATTGAATTGAATCAAAAAGGAACTAATCGAATCAAATCGAAAAAAATCGAATAGAATCAAAAAGAATCGAATAGATTCGAATAAAAAAGAATCGAATTGAGGGATCCCTGGGTGGCGCTGCGGTTTAGCGCCTGCCTTTGGCCCAGGGCGCGATCCTGGAGACCCGGGATCGAGTCAAATCGAAAAGAATCGAATTCCATGTAACGAAAAGATTCGAATTGAAAAGAATCGAATCGAAACAAAAGAATCGAATCGAATCGACATGAATCAAAAAGAATCGAATCAAAACGAATCGAAAAGAAACAAATCAAGTAGAATCTAAAAGAATCGAATCGAATCAAATCGAAAAAATTCGAATAGAATTGAATCGAAAACAATCAAAACGAATCGAACCGAAGAGAATCGATTCGAATCAAAATAAAAAGTATCGTATCAAATCGAATCGAAAAGAATCATATCAAATAGAATCGAAAGAATGGAATCAAATCTAAAACAATCGAATCGAATCGAAAAGAATCGGATTGAACGGAATGGAATCGAAAAGAATACAATAGAATAGAATCGAAAGAAATCGAATAGAAACAAATCAAATCAAAAAGAATCGAATTGAATTGATCCTAACCAAAATAAGCGAAATGAATCGACTCGAACCGAAAAAAATCAAATCGAAAAGAATCTAATCTCAACGAAAATCATCGAAATGAATAGAATCGAAAAGAATCGAATTGAATCAAATCGAAAAGAATCGAATGGAATCCAATCGAAAAGAACCAAATTGATTCGAATCGAAACAAATTGAATCCAATCGAAAAGAATCTAATTGAATCGAATCGAAAAGAATCGAATTCAATCAAAACGAATCGATTCGAATGGAATAGAAAGTAATAGAATAGAATCGAAAAGAATCAAATCGAATCGAAAAGAATCGAATCGAAAAGAATTGAATCGAATCGAAAAGAAACGAATCGAACCGAATCAAAAAGAAAACAATCGAATCGAATCAAATACAAAAGAATCGCTTTGAATAGCATAGAATTGTAAAGAATCGAATCAATCGAACTGAAAACAATCGAATCGAAAAGAATCGAATCAAAAAAAGTCGAATCGAAACGAAAACAATCGAATCGAATCGAATCTAAAAGAATCGTATTGAATTGAATCGAGTCGAAAAGACTCGAATCAAAAAGACTTGAATCGAATCAAATCGAAAAGAATGTAATAGTAACCACTCGAACAGAATCAAATCGAAATGATTCAAAATGAATCGAATAGAATAGAATCGAAAAAAATCGAATAGAATCGAAACGAATCGAAACGAAATGAATCGAAGAGAATCGATTAGAAACGAAATGAAAAGAATCGTATTGAATCGAATCGAAAAGAATCAAATCAAATCGAATCGAAAGAATTGAATCAAATCGAAAAGAATCCAATCGAATCGAAAAGAATCGAACTGAATGGAATCAAATCGAAAAGAATCCAATCGAAAAGAAAAGAATCGAATCAAATTTAATGGAATCGAAAAGAATCGAATTGAATCGAAAAGAATCGAAATGAAACAAATCAGATCAAATGGAAAAGCATCAAATCGAATTGAAAAGAATCGAATCGAATCGAAATGAATCGAATCAAAAAGACTCGAATCGAAAAGAATCGAATTGAAAAGAATCGAATCGAATCGAAAAGACTCGAATCGAATTAAAAATATCAAATCGAATCGAATCGCAAAGAATCGAACTGAAAAGACTCGAATTGAAACGAATCGATTTGAAACGACAAGAATCGAATCGAATCGAATTGAAAGAATCGAATTGAATAGAAAAAAATCGAATAGAAAAGAATCGAACCGAAAAGAAAAGAATCAAATTGAATCAGTCGATTAAATTCTAGTCGAATCGAATCAAAAAGCATGAAATCGAGTCGAATCGAATCGAAAAGAATCGAATCGAATCGAAAAGAATCGAATTGTATCTAATCAAAAAGAATCGTATCGTATCGACTCGAATCGAAAAGAATCCAATTGCATCATCGAATGGAAACTAATCGAATTGAATAGAATAGAAAAGAATCGAATCGAATCAAATCGAAAACAAATTGAATTGATCGAAAAGAATCGAATTGAATCAAATCGAATCGAAATGAAAAGAATCGAATCGATTCAAATAGAAAAGAATCGAATCGAAAAGAATCAAATCGACACGAAAAGAATCGAATCGAATCAAAAAGTATCGAATTGATTCGAAAATATTCGATTCGAAAAGAATCGAATTGAAATGAATCCGATCGAAATGGAAAGAATCTACTCGATTCGAATCCAAAAGAATCGAATCCAAAAGAATCGAATCGAATCCAAAAGAATCGAATTGAATTGAATCAAAAGAAATGAATTGAATTGAATCAAAAAGGAACTAATCGAATCAAATCGAAAAAAATCGAATAGAATCAAAAAGAATCGAATAGATTCGAATAAAAAAGAATCGAATTGAGGGATCCCTGGGTGGCGCTGCGGTTTAGCGCCTGCCTTTGGCCCAGGGCGCGATCCTGGAGACCCGGGATCGAGTCAAATCGAAAAGAATCGAATTCCATGTAACGAAAAGATTCGAATTGAAAAGAATCGAATCGAAACAAAAGAATCGAATCGAATCGACATGAATCAAAAAGAATCGAATCAAAACGAATCGAAAAGAAACAAATCAAGTAGAATCTAAAAGAATCGAATCGAATCAAATCGAAAAAATTCGAATAGAATTGAATCGAAAACAATCAAAACGAATCGAACCGAAGAGAATCGATTCGAATCAAAATAAAAAGTATCGTATCAAATCGAATCGAAAAGAATCATATCAAATAGAATCGAAAGAATGGAATCAAATCTAAAACAATCGAATCGAATCGAAAAGAATCGGATTGAACGGAATGGAATCGAAAAGAATACAATAGAATAGAATCGAAAGAAATCGAATAGAAACAAATCAAATCAAAAAGAATCGAATTGAATTGATCCTAACCAAAATAAGCGAAATGAATCGACTCGAACCGAAAAAAATCAAATCGAAAAGAATCTAATCTCAACGAAAATCATCGAAATGAATAGAATCGAAAAGAATCGAATTGAATCAAATCGAAAAGAATCGAATGGAATCCAATCGAAAAGAACCAAATTGATTCGAATCGAAACAAATTGAATCCAATCGAAAAGAATCTAATTGAATCGAATCGAAAAGAATCGAATTCAATCAAAACGAATCGATTCGAATGGAATAGAAAGTAATAGAATAGAATCGAAAAGAATCAAATCGAATCGAAAAGAATCGAATCGAAAAGAATTGAATCGAATCGAAAAGAAACGAATCGAACCGAATCAAAAAGAAAACAATCGAATCGAATCAAATACAAAAGAATCGCTTTGAATAGCATAGAATTGTAAAGAATCGAATCAATCGAACTGAAAACAATCGAATCGAAAAGAATCGAATCAAAAAAAGTCGAATCGAAACGAAAACAATCGAATCGAATCGAATCTAAAAGAATCGTATTGAATTGAATCGAGTCGAAAAGACTCGAATCAAAAAGACTTGAATCGAATCAAATCGAAAAGAATGTAATAGTAACCACTCGAACAGAATCAAATCGAAATGATTCAAAATGAATCGAATAGAATAGAATCGAAAAAAATCGAATAGAATCGAAACGAATCGAAACGAAATGAATCGAAGAGAATCGATTAGAAACGAAATGAAAAGAATCGTATTGAATCGAATCGAAAAGAATCAAATCAAATCGAATCGAAAGAATTGAATCAAATCGAAAAGAATCCAATCGAATCGAAAAGAATCGAACTGAATGGAATCAAATCGAAAAGAATCCAATCGAAAAGAAAAGAATCGAATCAAATTTAATGGAATCGAAAAGAATCGAATTGAATCGAAAAGAATCGAAATGAAACAAATCAGATCAAATGGAAAAGCATCAAATCGAATTGAAAAGAATCGAATCGAATCGAAATGAATCGAATCAAAAAGACTCGAATCGAAAAGAATCGAATTGAAAAGAATCGAATCGAATCGAAAAGACTCGAATCGAATTAAAAATATCAAATCGAATCGAATCGCAAAGAATCGAACTGAAAAGACTCGAATTGAAACGAATCGATTTGAAACGACAAGAATCGAATCGAATCGAATTGAAAGAATCGAATTGAATAGAAAAAAATCGAATAGAAAAGAATCGAACCGAAAAGAAAAGAATCAAATTGAATCAGTCGATTAAATTCTAGTCGAATCGAATCAAAAAGCATGAAATCGAGTCGAATCGAATCGAAAAGAATCGAATCGAATCGAAAAGAATCGAATTGTATCTAATCAAAAAGAATCGTATCGTATCGACTCGAATCGAAAAGAATCCAATTGCATCATCGAATGGAAACTAATCGAATTGAATAGAATAGAAAAGAATCGAATCGAATCAAATCGAAAACAAATTGAATTGATCGAAAAGAATCGAATTGAATCAAATCGAATCGAAATGAAAAGAATCGAATCGATTCAAATAGAAAAGAATCGAATCGAAAAGAATCAAATCGACACGAAAAGAATCGAATCGAATCAAAAAGTATCGAATTGATTCGAAAATATTCGATTCGAAAAGAATCGAATTGAAATGAATCCGATCGAAATGGAAAGAATCTACTCGATTCGAATCCAAAAGAATCGAATCCAAAAGAATCGAATCGAATCCAAAAGAATCGAATTGAATTGAATCAAAAGAAATGAATTGAATTGAATCAAAAAGGAACTAATCGAATCAAATCGAAAAAAATCGAATAGAATCAAAAAGAATCGAATAGATTCGAATAAAAAAGAATCGAATTGAGGGATCCCTGGGTGGCGCTGCGGTTTAGCGCCTGCCTTTGGCCCAGGGCGCGATCCTGGAGACCCGGGATCGAGTCAAATCGAAAAGAATCGAATTCCATGTAACGAAAAGATTCGAATTGAAAAGAATCGAATCGAAACAAAAGAATCGAATCGAATCGACATGAATCAAAAAGAATCGAATCAAAACGAATCGAAAAGAAACAAATCAAGTAGAATCTAAAAGAATCGAATCGAATCAAATCGAAAAAATTCGAATAGAATTGAATCGAAAAGAATCAAAACGAATCGAACCGAAGAGAATCGATTCGAATCAAAATAAAAAGTATCGTATCAAATCGAATCGAAAAGAATCATATCAAATAGAATCGAAAGAATGGAATCAAATCTAAAACAATCGAATCGAATCGAAAAGAATCGGATTGAACGGAATGGAATCGAAAAGAATACAATAGAATAGAATCGAAAGAAATCGAATAGAAACAAATCAAATCAAAAAGAATCGAATTGAATTGATCCTAACCAAAATAAGCGAAATGAATCGACTCGAACCGAAAAAATCAAATCGAAAAGAATCTAATCTCAACGAAAATCATCGAAATGAATAGAATCGAAAAGAATCGAATTGAATCAAATCGAAAAGAATCGAATGGAATCCAATCGAAAAGAACCAAATTGATTCGAATCGAAACAAATTGAATCCAATCGAAAAGAATCTAATTGAATCGAATCGAAAAGAATCGAATTCAATCAAAACGAATCGATTCGAATGGAATAGAAAGTAATAGAATAGAATCGAAAAGAATCAAATCGAATCGAAAAGAATCGAATCGAAAAGAATTGAATCAAATCGAAAAGAAACGAATCGAACCGAATCAAAAAGAAAACAATCGAATCGAATCAAATACAAAAGAATCGCTTTGAATAGCATAGAATTGTAAAGAATCGAATCAATCGAACTGAAAACAATCGAATCGAAAAGAATCGAATCAAAAAAAGTCGAATCGAAACGAAAACAATCGAATCGAATCGAATCTAAAAGAATCGTATTGAATTGAATCGAGTCGAAAAGACTCGAATCAAAAAGACTTGAATCGAATCAAATCGAAAAGAATGTAATAGTAACCACTCGAACAGAATCAAATCGAAATGATTCAAAATGAATCGAATAGAATAGAATCGAAAAAAATCGAATAGAATCGAAACGAATCGAAACGAAATGAATCGAAGAGAATCGATTAGAAACGAAATGAAAAGAATCGTATTGAATCGAATCGAAAAGAATCAAATCAAATCGAATCGAAAGAATTGAATCAAATCGAAAAGAATCCAATCGAATCGAAAAGAATCGAACTGAATGGAATCAAATCGAAAAGAATCCAATCGAAAAGAAAAGAATCGAATCAAATTTAATGGAATCGAAAAGAATCGAATTGAATCGAAAAGAATCGAAATGAAACAAATCAGATCAAATGGAAAAGCATCAAATCGAATTGAAAAGAATCGAATCGAATCGAAATGAATCGAATCAAAAAGACTCGAATCGAAAAGAATCGAATTGAAAAGAATCGAATCGAATCGAAAAGACTCGAATCGAATTAAAAATATCAAATCGAATCGAATCGCAAAGAATCGAACTGAAAAGACTCGAATTGAAACGAATCGATTTGAAACGACAAGAATCGAATCGAATCGAATTGAAAGAATCGAATTGAATAGAAAAAAATCGAATAGAAAAGAATCGAACCGAAAAGAAAAGAATCAAATTGAATCAGTCGATTAAATTCTAGTCGAATCGAATCAAAAAGCATGAAATCGAGTCGAATCGAATCGAAAAGAATCGAATCGAATCGAAAAGAATCGAATTGTATCTAATCAAAAAGAATCGTATCGTATCGACTCGAATCGAAAAGAATCCAATTGCATCATCGAATGGAAACTAATCGAATTGAATAGAATAGAAAAGAATCGAATCGAATCAAATCGAAAACAAATTGAATTGATCGAAAAGAATCGAATTGAATCAAATCGAATCGAAATGAAAAGAATCGAATCGATTCAAATAGAAAAGAATCGAATCGAAAAGAATCAAATCGACACGAAAAGAATCGAATCGAATCAAAAAGTATCGAATTGATTCGAAAATATTCGATTCGAAAAGAATCGAATTGAAATGAATCCGATCGAAATGGAAAGAATCTACTCGATTCGAATCCAAAAGAATCGAATCCAAAAGAATCGAATCGAATCCAAAAGAATCGAATTGAATTGAATCAAAAGAAATGAATTGAATTGAATCAAAAAGGAACTAATCGAATCAAATCGAAAAAAATCGAATAGAATCAAAAAGAATCGAATAGATTCGAATAAAAAAGAATCGAATTGAGGGATCCCTGGGTGGCGCTGCGGTTTAGCGCCTGCCTTTGGCCCAGGGCGCGATCCTGGAGACCCGGGATCGAGTCAAATCGAAAAGAATCGAATTCCATGTAACGAAAAGATTCGAATTGAAAAGAATCGAATCGAAACAAAAGAATCGAATCGAATCGACATGAATCAAAAAGAATCGAATCAAAACGAATCGAAAAGAAACAAATCAAGTAGAATCTAAAAGAATCGAATCGAATCAAATCGAAAAAATTCGAATAGAATTGAATCGAAAACAATCAAAACGAATCGAACCGAAGAGAATCGATTCGAATCAAAATAAAAAGTATCGTATCAAATCGAATCGAAAAGAATCATATCAAATAGAATCGAAAGAATGGAATCAAATCTAAAACAATCGAATCGAATCGAAAAGAATCGGATTGAACGGAATGGAATCGAAAAGAATACAATAGAATAGAATCGAAAGAAATCGAATAGAAACAAATCAAATCAAAAAGAATCGAATTGAATTGATCCTAACCAAAATAAGCGAAATGAATCGACTCGAACCGAAAAAAATCAAATCGAAAAGAATCTAATCTCAACGAAAATCATCGAAATGAATAGAATCGAAAAGAATCGAATTGAATCAAATCGAAAAGAATCGAATGGAATCCAATCGAAAAGAACCAAATTGATTCGAATCGAAACAAATTGAATCCAATCGAAAAGAATCTAATTGAATCGAATCGAAAAGAATCGAATTCAATCAAAACGAATCGATTCGAATGGAATAGAAAGTAATAGAATAGAATCGAAAAGAATCAAATCGAATCGAAAAGAATCGAATCGAAAAGAATTGAATCGAATCGAAAAGAAACGAATCGAACCGAATCAAAAAGAAAACAATCGAATCGAATCAAATACAAAAGAATCGCTTTGAATAGCATAGAATTGTAAAGAATCGAATCAATCGAACTGAAAACAATCGAATCGAAAAGAATCGAATCAAAAAAAGTCGAATCGAAACGAAAACAATCGAATCGAATCGAATCTAAAAGAATCGTATTGAATTGAATCGAGTCGAAAAGACTCGAATCAAAAAGACTCGAATCGAATTGAATCAAATCGAAAAGAATGTAATAGTAACCACTCGAACAGAATCAAATCGAAATGATTCAAAATGAATCGAATAGAATAGAATCGAAAAAAATCGAATAGAATCGAAACGAATCGAAACGAAATGAATCGAAGAGAATCGATTAGAAACGAAATGAAAAGAATCGTATTGAATCGAATCGAAAAGAATCAAATCAAATCGAATCGAAAGAATTGAATCAAATCGAAAAGAATCCAATCGAATCGAAAAGAATCGAACTGAATGGAATCAAATCGAAAAGAATCCAATCGAAAAGAAAAGAATCGAATCAAATTTAATGGAATCGAAAAGAATCGAATTGAATCGAAAAGAATCGAAATGAAACAAATCAGATCAAATGGAAAAGCATCAAATCGAATTGAAAAGAATCGAATCGAATCGAAATGAATCGAATCAAAAAGACTCGAATCGAAAAGAATCGAATTGAAAAGAATCGAATCGAATCGAAAAGACTCGAATCGAATTAAAAATATCAAATCGAATCGAATCGCAAAGAATCGAACTGAAAAGACTCGAATTGAAACGAATCGATTTGAAACGACAAGAATCGAATCGAATCGAATTGAAAGAATCGAATTGAATAGAAAAAAATCGAATAGAAAAGAATCGAACCGAAAAGAAAAGAATCAAATTGAATCAGTCGATTAAATTCTAGTCGAATCGAATCAAAAAGCATGAAATCGAGTCGAATCGAATCGAAAAGAATCGAATCGAATCGAAAAGAATCGAATTGTATCTAATCAAAAAGAATCGTATCGTATCGACTCGAATCGAAAAGAATCCAATTGCATCATCGAATGGAAACTAATCGAATTGAATAGAATAGAAAAGAATCGAATCGAATCAAATCGAAAACAAATTGAATTGATCGAAAAGAATCGAATTGAATCAAATCGAATCGAAATGAAAAGAATCGAATCGATTCAAATAGAAAAGAATCGAATCGAAAAGAATCAAATCGACACGAAAAGAATCGAATCGAATCAAAAAGTATCGAATTGATTCGAAAATATTCGATTCGAAAAGAATCGAATTGAAATGAATCCGATCGAAATGGAAAGAATCTACTCGATTCGAATCCAAAAGAATCGAATCCAAAAGAATCGAATCGAATCCAAAAGAATCGAATTGAATTGAATCAAAAGAAATGAATTGAATTGAATCAAAAAGGAACTAATCGAATCAAATCGAAAAAAATCGAATAGAATCAAAAAGAATCGAATAGATTCGAATAAAAAAGAATCGAATTGAGGGATCCCTGGGTGGCGCTGCGGTTTAGCGCCTGCCTTTGGCCCAGGGCGCGATCCTGGAGACCCGGGATCGAGTCAAATCGAAAAGAATCGAATTCCAAGTAATGAAAAGATTCGAATTGAAAAGAATCGAATCGAAACAAAAGAATCGAATCGAATCGACATGAATCAAAAAGAATCGAATCAAAACGAATCGAAAAGAAACAAATCAAGTAGAATCTAAAAGAATCGAATCGAATCAAATCGAAAAAATTCGAATAGAATTGAATCGAAAAGAATCAAAACGAATCGAACCGAAGAGAATCGATTCGAATCAAAATAAAAAGTATCGTATCAAATCGAATCGAAAAGAATCATATCAAATAGAATCGAAAGAATGGAATCAAATCTAAAACAATCGAATCGAATCGAAAAGAATCGGATTGAACGGAATGGAATCGAAAAGAATACAATAGAATAGAATCGAAAGAAATCGAATAGAAACAAATCAAATCAAAAAGAATCGAATTGAATTGATCCTAACCAAAATAAGCGAAATGAATCGACTCGAACCGAAAAAAATCAAATCGAAAAGAATCTAATCTCAACGAAAATCATCGAAATGAATAGAATCGAAAAGAATCGAATTGAATCAAATCGAAAAGAATCGAATGGAATCCAATCGAAAAGAACCAAATTGATTCGAATCGAAACAAATTGAATCCAATCGAAAAGAATCTAATTGAATCGAATCGAAAAGAATCGAATTCAATCAAAACGAATCGATTCGAATGGAATAGAAAGTAATAGAATAGAATCGAAAAGAATCAAATCGAATCGAAAAGAATCGAATCGAAAAGAATTGAATCGAATCGAAAAGAAACGAATCGAACCGAATCAAAAAGAAAACAATCGAATCGAATCAAATACAAAAGAATCGCTTTGAATAGCATAGAATTGTAAAGAATCGAATCAATCGAACTGAAAACAATCGAATCGAAAAGAATCGAATCAAAAAAAGTCGAATCGAAACGAAAACAATCGAATCGAATCGAATCTAAAAGAATCGTATTGAATTGAATCGAGTCGAAAAGACTCGAATCAAAAAGACTCGAATCGAATTGAATCAAATCGAAAAGAATGTAATAGTAACCACTCGAACAGAATCAAATCGAAATGATTCAAAATGAATCGAATAGAATAGAATCGAAAAAAATCGAATAGAATCGAAACGAATCGAAACGAAATGAATCGAAGAGAATCGATTAGAAACGAAATGAAAAGAATCGTATTGAATCGAATCGAAAAGAATCAAATCAAATCGAATCGAAAGAATTGAATCAAATCGAAAAGAATCCAATCGAATCGAAAAGAATCGAACTGAATGGAATCAAATCGAAAAGAATCCAATCGAAAAGAAAAGAATCGAATCAAATTTAATGGAATCGAAAAGAATCGAATTGAATCGAAAAGAATCGAAATGAAGCAAATCAGATCAAATGGAAAAGCATCAAATCGAATTGAAAAGAATCGAATCGAATCGAAATGAATCGAATCAAAAAGACTCGAATCGAAAAGAATCGAATTGAAAAGAATCGAATCGAATCGAAAAGACTCGAATCGAATTAAAAATATCAAATCGAATCGAATCGCAAAGAATCGAACTGAAAAGAATCGAATTGAAACGAATCGATTTGAAACGACAAGAATCGAATCGAATCGAATTGAAAGAATCGAATTGAATAGAAAAAAATCGAATAGAAAAGAATCGAACCGAAAAGAAAAGAATCAAATTGAATCAGTCGATTAAATTCTAGTCGAGGGATCCCTGGGTGGCGCAGCGGTTTGGCGCCTGCCTTTGGCCCAGGGCGCGATCCTGGAGACCCGGGATCGAATCCCACGTCGGGCTCCCGGTACATGGAGCCTGCTTCTCCCTCTGCCTGTGTCTCTGCCCCTCTCTCTCTCTCTGTGTGACTGTCATAAATAAATAAAAATTTAAAAAATAAAAAATAAAAAAAAATAAATTCTAGTCGAATCGAATCAAAAAGCATGAAATCGAGTCGAATCGAATCGAAAAGAATCGAATCGAATCGAAAAGAATCGAATTGTATCTAATCAAAAAGAATCGTATCGTATCGACTCGAATCGAAAAGAATCCAATTGCATCATCGAATGGAAACTAATCGAATTGAATAGAATAGAAAAGAATCGAATCGAATCAAATCGAAAACAAATTGAGTTGATCGAAAAGAATCGAATTGAATCAAATCGAATCGAAATGAAAAGAATCGAATCGATTCAAATAGAAAAGAATCGAATCGAAAAGAATCAAATCGACACGAAAAGAATCGAATCGAATCAAAAAGTATCGAATTGATTCGAAAATATTCGATTCGAAAAGAATCGAATTGAAATGAATCCGATCGAAATGGAAAGAATCTACTCGATTCGAATCCAAAAGAATCGAATCCAAAAGAATCGAATCGAATCCAAAAGAATCGAATTGAATTGAATCAAAAGAAATGAATTGAATTGAATCAAAAAGGAACTAATCGAATCAAATCGAAAAAAATCGAATAGAATCAAAAAGAATCGAATAGATTCGAATAAAAAAGAATCGAATTGAGGGATCCCTGGGTGGCGCTGCGGTTTAGCGCCTGCCTTTGGCCCAGGGCGCGATCCTGGAGACCCGGGATCGAGTCAAATCGAAAAGAATCGAATTCCATGTAACGAAAAGATTCGAATTGAAAAGAATCGAATCGAAACAAAAGAATCGAATCGAATCGACATGAATCAAAAAGAATCGAATCAAAACGAATCGAAAAGAAACAAATCAAGTAGAATCTAAAAGAATCGAATCGAATCAAATCGAAAAAATTCGAATAGAATTGAATCGAAAAGAATCAAAACGAATCGAACCGAAGAGAATCGATTCGAATCAAAATAAAAAGTATCGTATCAAATCGAATCGAAAAGAATCATATCAAATAGAATTGAAAGAATGGAATCAAATGCAAAACAATCGAATCGAATCGAAAAGAATCGGATTGAACGGAATGGAATCGAAAAGAATACAATAGAATAGAATCGAAAGAAATCGAATAGAAACAAATCAAATCAAAAAGAATCGAATTGAATTGATCCTAACCAAAATAAGCGAAATGAATCGACTCGAACCGAAAAAAATCAAATCGAAAAGAATCTAATCTCAACGAAAATCATCGAAATGAATAGAATCGAAAAGAATCGAATTGAATCAAATCGAAAAGAATCGAATGGAATCCAATCGAAAAGAACCAAATTGATTCGAATCGAAACAAATTGAATCCAATCGAAAAGAATCTAATTGAATCGAATCGAAAAGAATCGAATTCAATCAAAACGAATCGATTCGAATGGAATAGAAAGTAATAGAATAGAATCGAAAAGAATCAAATCGAATCGAAAAGAATCGAATCGAAAAGAATTGAATCGAATCGAAAAGAAACGAATCGAACCGAATCAAAAAGAAAACAATCGAATCGAATCAAATACAAAAGAATCGCTTTGAATAGCATAGAATTGTAAAGAATCGAATCAATCGAACTGAAAACAATCGAATCGAAAAGAATCGAATCAAAAAAAGTCGAATCGAAACGAAAACAATCGAATCGAATCGAATCTAAAAGAATCGTATTGAATTGAATCGAGTCGAAAAGACTCGAATCAAAAAGACTCGAATCGAATTGAATCAAATCGAAAAGAATGTAATAGTAACCACTCGAACAGAATCAAATCGAAATGATTCAAAATGAATCGAATAGAATAGAATCGAAAAAAATCGAATAGAATCGAAACGAATCGAAACGAAATGAATCGAAGAGAATCGATTAGAAACGAAATGAAAAGAATCGTATTGAATCGAATCGAAAAGAATCAAATCAAATCGAATCGAAAGAATTGAATCAAATCGAAAAGAATCCAATCGAATCGAAAAGAATCGAACTGAATGGAATCAAATCGAAAAGAATCCAATCGAAAAGAAAAGAATCGAATCAAATTTAATGGAATCGAAAAGAATCGAATTGAATCGAAAAGAATCGAAATGAAACAAATCAGATCAAATGGAAAAGCATCAAATCGAATTGAAAAGAATCGAATCGAATCGAAATGAATCGAATCAAAAAGACTCGAATCGAAAAGAATCGAATTGAAAAGAATCGAATCGAATCGAAAAGACTCGAATCGAATTAAAAATATCAAATCGAATCGAATCGCAAAGAATCGAACTGAAAAGAATCGAATTGAAACGAATCGATTTGAAACGACAAGAATCGAATCGAATCGAATTGAAAGAATCGAATTGAATAGAAAAAAATCGAATAGAAAAGAATCGAACCGAAAAGAAAAGAATCAAATTGAATCAGTCGATTAAATTCTAGTCGAGGGATCCCTGGGTGGCGCAGCGGTTTGGCGCCTGCCTTTGGCCCAGGGCGCGATCCTGGAGACCCGGGATCGAATCCCACGTCGGGCTCCCGGTACATGGAGCCTGCTTCTCCCTCTGCCTGTGTCTCTGCCCCTCTCTCTCTCTCTGTGTGACTGTCATAAATAAATAAAAATTTAAAAAATAAAAAATAAAAAAAAATAAATTCTAGTCGAATCGAATCAAAAAGCATGAAATCGAGTCGAATCGAATCGAAAAGAATCGAATCGAATCGAAAAGAATCGAATTGTATCTAATCAAAAAGAATCGTATCGTATCGACTCGAATCGAAAAGAATCCAATTGCATCATCGAATGGAAACTAATCGAATTGAATAGAATAGAAAAGAATCGAATCGAATCAAATCGAAAACAAATTGAATTGATCGAAAAGAATCGAATTGAATCAAATCGAATCGAAATGAAAAGAATCGAATCGATTCAAATAGAAAAGAATCGAATCGAAAAGAATCAAATCGACACGAAAAGAATCGAATCGAATCAAAAAGTATCGAATTGATTCGAAAATATTCGATTCGAAAAGAATCGAATTGAAATGAATCCGATCGAAATGGAAAGAATCTACTCGATTCGAATCCAAAAGAATCGAATCCAAAAGAATCGAATCGAATCCAAAAGAATCGAATTGAA